>NW_014012758.1:3703-12500 GCF_000611645.1 Monoraphidium neglectum
CCAGATCAAACCGTTTGCATGCGGTCACGTGACCCTTAGTTAAGCCACAGTTCCTGTGGTGCACGCGCTGCGGCGCTAACAACGTCTGGTGGCACCGTAGGGCCGGGGTGTGCAGTCGGGTGACTTTGAAGGCGTTCCGTTCGCATGCATGCATGCTTGTGAGCCATGCAGGGATGCCAAGCCACGGCCGGGTGGGCTCGCGCCCCCCCGGACCCCCCTGCTTGATGCGGGCGCTTCAAAGCTACGCCTGCCTCAGGCAGGCTGCCTACTGAGCCTTGGCACGGCCCTTGGCCTGAAGCTGGAACTGTGGCTTGACATCCCCCCTCAAAACCTCGTGTGCGCCTCATGCGGCCCCTCCGCCCGCGCAGCATGCCCTTTATGCGCCCCCCTACTAATGGCATCGCCCGCACCCTGGGGCCCCCGGTTCTTGATCCCTGTCTTGCTCATCTTCCCGCTTGCGGGGGGATGAGCGAGTGCTTATCCACGAAGCCTTGTTTTGGATTGCCTTTAGCTCGCCTGTTGGCTGGGCCGCCAGGGTAGTCGCTGAGAACACGGTTTCTGATCCTGGCCAGTGGCTGCGGCGCCCAAATCGGGCGCGGAGAAGAGAACAGCATCCTCACCCCCAAAATTTTAACGCTGTTTTGCCAATCTGTTTCAGTTACCATCTCTTGTGCGGCACTCGCTTGCAGCCGGGGTTGGGCATGGCCTGCCCCCCGTCACCCACGGCCCAGCTGGCGATCCCAGTCAGCGTGCCCGCCTGTCGCCCCGCCACCTGCCCGCGCTGTCCAGCATCCCTTGATCTTTGCATATTCCTGAGCCGCGTCCTATTCTATTGCCGTGTGTTTTCACGAGCCCCAGAAATCACGGTAGTACCGTTGAAACGCACGACCAAACCCAAGCTCTCGTCGATCACAGGATGAAGCTCTCCGACGTCAAGTGCCCCTTCAACAGTAAGCGGTGCTGACAGATCCTACGCCCCGAGGAGGTCCGTATTTTGGTTGAGGGACGGAGTCGCCGGTCGACGGGTCCCGTTGATCTTGTACACTCGCGTGCCGCTGACTCAGTGCCACATACTCATTGAATCCGTTCAGGCGACACCGGAACGCTCGCGTTCACTGGCGTCCTGGGCGCTGCGCACGCGGCCGCGTTGATCATCAGCCCCAAGAGAATCAACGTGAGAATGATAAATTTTGCTGGTTTTATGGTTATATGTGGGTCGCCGAGAGCGGGGTTTCTAAAGCAACGACCGATGTGATCTTCCTGCGGCATGCTCTCGACTGACTGGGGTCGCTTCCTCGCCCTAGCTGCGCCTAAGATTTTGGAACGGTATCTTCGACATGACATGCCGCCCCAGGGTCGGTCAGGGCTAGTTTCAGACGTGGCCACTGGGGCCACATCAGCAGGGGGTGTCACCGGCCATCCGCCACATCACCCAATGCCGGACACACCGTCGTTCCCGCCACGCAGGACAAGCTCCTGGAGAACTCCAAGGATGATAAGTCCCTCAACGCCATCACGCGTATGGGCGGCGCGATGGCCGGTGCCGCAGCCATCACTGCCATGGCCCTCGGCCAAAAGGTGCGTCAGCGTCGATGCGGGCAGCGACCACCCCTTACTCCGCCACCTCTCCCACCCCCACCTCGCTGGCCGCCCGGCCAGCGCTGGTTCTGTAGCATGAGTGGGCACACTGCTGCCAAGCAGCATCCTTGGACAGCCTTGCGCCAGCACGGCATGCGAGCGCTAACGCATGGGCCGCAATGTCCAGTTCCCGTCGCTGCTTGACCAATGCTATCTGCTGCTGGCGGCCCACTTCGCAACGGCAGCCTGAGAGCCCCTCTGACTTCGCATCGCCCCGACCCTCTCTCTCTCTCTTTCAAGGACGACATGGGTGCCGCGCGACGCATGGCCCTGGCCGCCCAGGGCGCCACCATGATCGGCGTCGCAGCCATCCAGGTGGGCGCCCCCAATACTACACAGACCAACCCTTTCCTTGCAGATCCCACCGTGTGCGTCTGGCACGGGCGCCTCCCCTCCTCAATTTACACGGGGCCTGCTCGACAGCCATCCTCGCTACCCGTCCCCCTGGGTGCCCCCCACCCCCTTCACGTCGCCCTCTCATTCCCTGCCGTGTGTCGGAGCGCTCGCCCACTCTGCCCCCGCCTCCGGCCACTGGAAATTGAAAAGATCCGGTCCACAAAACTGCGTCCCCCCCTTCCCCCAGGGCGTCGAGACTCACAACGAGCGCACCAAGAAGAGGATCGGCTGGGCCACTACCGCCATCCACGGAGGCGTCGGCGCCGTCTGCCTGTGGCGCGGCCTCAAGGAGGGGGCCGGCAAGTAGCCCAACAGGCCCACCCCTCCGGGCGCCTGTTGGGCAGGCGCGTGATGTAGTGGCCAGGCTGCCAGGCCGGCCCGTTTTGTGGACCAAACCCGGGCGGAGGGGCCCGAGCGCCGGAGCTGGCGCTCTCCTCTCATGGCCGCTCACCCTGCGACGCGCGCACACGCGTGCGCATGCGCCTGCCATCCCGACTCTCCGTGCTCGCGGGCGTTGCGAAGACGCGCGCGAAGCCATACCCCCGGAGAATCCCGTTGTCTGACGAGCCCAAAGAGAGACCGCCAGTGAAGTTGCACTGTACACACGCCCCGCCCGACAGCACCAGGCCGGGCTGCAACCATTCTGAGGCCTTGGTTCAGTGACTGCTGCTTGCATCAAAAACCAATCACGCACAACGGACGTACAGGCACACACATCTACTGCATTTGCGGCAGTACGCACTGCCGCTGTGACCCTGCACGCATGGTACATCATCCAGCTGTAACATAATCTGACAGTCAAGACCGTGGTGGTACTGTGGACAGGAGCCAAGAGTTGCACGCGGGGTTGAAACTCGGTGGACATGTGCTTTTGCCCGCGGGATGGGGGGCCAAGATGCGAGCGTACGGCAGGCCTGGGTTGCAATATCGGCATCGGTGGCTACGGGGCGTACCTCTTGATTTTTCAAACTGCAAAGTAGTCATGTATGGTATGATGCGACCCATGTGCTTGAGCCGAGCTGATGTGCGGGCACGCAGGTCGGCGGGGCCGACTTCATTCCTGTCTTCCGACACCAGCATCTGCACACTCGAGGCACGTCACACTAGAGGCTAGCGACATTCGCACCTCCGGTTTACTATAACGTGTCCTAGTCATATTGCATGTCGCATTAATTTAAACCAGCCCGCTGGAATCAAAGCGCAACCCTCGAGACACGGTCCGCAACAACCGGCAAGAATGGGGAGTATCAAAATAACTGGTGAGCCAGTCGCAAGCTCAGAGACGCGCTTTTGACCCTGGTATAGCAATGGAGTGGCCGGCGCAGCGCCGCGCTGCCCGCACGGGCACTGCCGACGCTGCTGACATGACCCCTCCACGAAAACTCAACGCTCTGACCCGCAATGCGCACTCCGCGGACCCTCATGTATCCATGCACAGTCTCGAAGGTCAACGGTCTTGAACGCAACCAGGCCGACCCCCATGGGCCCCGCAGCGTGTACGTCCGCGCCCGCGCCGGCGCCGCGGCCGCGTCAGGCCCCGTCGGCCCCAATTTTGACGGCAGCTGCCTGCAGCTCCCGGCGCCGCAGGGCGTCGCGGCTGAAGGCAACCTCGATATTGAGATCGAGCTGTGGGAGAAGAGCGCGGCCGCGGCGGACGAGTTCCTTGGCCGCGCGACGGCGCGCGTCGACTTCCCGTCTGCACTGGCGACTGCAGGGGTCGATGCTGACCTGCGGTCGCCGCTCATTGCGCCTACTGGCGCACAGGCTGGTAGCGTCGAGTGGACGATGCTGGTGACGGCAGCGGCCGCCGGGCCACCCGCGGTTCCGGCCGCGTCGGCGCCGCCGGCCGCGTGGCCGCCGGTCGGGGCGCCGCCGTCGCCGCAGAAGCAGCAGCAACCTGGCGCCTACCCTCCACAGCAGGCCGTGCCGCCCTCGCCGCAGCCGCAGCAGCAGCTCGGCGCCTACCCCCCGGCGCAAGCGACGTTGGGGGCCGCCGCAATGGGAGCCACGGCAGCGGCGTCTGGTGCGCCCCGCGCCGACCCGCCGACGAATCAGCAGCAGGGATACCCTGGCCTGCCGCAGCCACAGCCCGGCTACCCCGCGCCACAAGCGGCGTACGCGCAGCAAGCCGCGTACCCACCCCAGCAGGGCGCATACCCGCCGCCCGGAGGTGCACCGTATGGTCAGGGTTCGCCGTACCCACAGCCTGGCCCGTCTGGGGCCCAGCAGGCCCAAGGATACTTCCCTCAGGGTGCCCAGGGCTACCCGCCCCAACAGGGCGCCTACCCACCACAGCAGTACGCGCCCATGCAGCAGCAGCGGCTCCCCGCCGGCTACCCCCCACCCGGCGGCCAGCAGCCGGCGGCGCCCGGCGGCGGGTACGGCGGCTACGCGGGCGCGCCGCCCGCGGCGGCTGCGGCGGCGGCGCCCGCAAAGCCCAGCGTGATGGGCACAGTCGCCGCCGCGGGCGCCGGCGCCCTCGGCGGGGTGCTCGTGGGCAACATGATCGGCGCGGCCCTGTCTGGCCCCCACCATTACGGCGGCGGTTACGGCGGCGGTTTTGGGGGCGGCTATGGGTATGGAGGCGGGTACCCCGGCGGGGAGAACGTCACAGTTATTGACAACAGCACGACCACGTACGTCCAGGAGAACGTTGATAATGGGCAGTACATCCAAGACACGCAGTACGTCGATGCCGGGCAGCAGGACGGCGGCGGCTGGGTCCTGCAGGACGATGGAGGGTTTGACGCGGGCGGCTACGACGACGGCGGCGGCGACTTCGGGGGCGGCGGCGATTTCTGAGGAGCGTCGGCGGCTGCCGCCGCCGGCGCCGGCAGTCGGGCTGCGTGTCTTCTGCTATTGTGTGCTGCGCAGCCCCAGATCACTGTGGCCCCAATTCACTGCGGCGTTGACACTTCCTCCGTTGCTGTTGTTTCACTGATGGTTATGCCAAGAGCAAATAGCTGTTGGTGCACCAGCGCGCGATTGTGCGCTTGCCGCATGCCGCTCGTCGATCCACCGCCCATTGTTACTCTCGACGTTGGTCCCGCATCAAAACTAAGCCCTTGAATTGCTCGCAAGCTGCATTGTCGCCTGTGCGTGCCCTGCCATGACGTCATGCGATCAGCCTTCCTTCTGTCACCCTGCCATCCATTGCACCGGCAGCCTGCAACCCAAACTGCAGCGCCAGCGACTGCTCCCTCATACAAGACTGGCACAGACCTGGCAGGATTTATAATACTTGGCGCTTTACTCTCATTCAACGCGTGTAATGATGACAGCGACCACACGGATGGAAGATCACGAAACAAAACCGGCCACCCCGCCGGCCACGTCAGAAGCCCGCCATGTCCTCCGTGAGCGTCCCCAAGATCAGATCGATCCTCTCGTCATCCACAAACGGCCGCGACAGCCACGTTGCGATCGCCACCGTCAGGCGCTCCCGCAGCCGAGCCTCATCGTCGCCGCCGCCGCCGCCGCCGCCGCCGCCGCCGCCGCCGCCGCGACCGTTGCTGCCGCGGGCCGCCTCGCCGCCGGCGCCAGCCAGGGCTGCGAGCGCGTCCAGCAGGCCCCGCTTGGCCGCCGCCTCGCGTTCGTGCATCTTCGCGACTTCAGAGAGCATCTCGGCGGCGCGTGTCAGGGGCACCGCGTGGAACACGGCGGCGCGCGCCTGCCACCTGCTGTCTGTCAGCCCAGCCGCGGCGCCGTGCGCCGCGCCGCGCATGTCCTGGGGTCGGGAGCGTCGTTTTGCCAGAGGATTGAGGGTGAGAGGCGGGCGCATGGAGGTTTACCTGCAAGCAGGTATTGCTCAGGCAGTTCATGACAACGCACAATGTTCGAGTCCTGAACTGCTTTGATGGGTGCGGCAGGCAGGCAGACCAAGAGCTTTTTGAGTGCAGCTGCACACCTGCGCCGCGCTGGCCAGCTGCCGCCAGCTGCCCTCCAGGCGCGCGAGCGCCGCCGCCTGCCGCAGCCGCAGCTTCGCAGCAGCTGCTTCCAGGAGCCCGGGCTCGTCCTTCAACGCCCCTAAGGGCCTGGATGGGAGGTACTCGGCAGCCAGGATCTGATTAGTCAGATCAATCAAGTCGCGGGTCCCATTGAGGGACGCGTCTGCGGCCCGCGCCCGTGCCGCCTTGGTGGCGGTGAGCGCAACGCGCAAAGATGTCTGCGCGGCGCGGCGCCACTGGCGCTGCTCGAGCGGGGTCGGGGGCGCAGCCGCGGGCACGGGCGCCGCATGAGCAGGGTTCGGGGTGGCCGGGGCAGGGGTGTGCGGCTGCACACCCGCTGCCCAGCCGCCCTCCTCGTCCTGAAAGCCTGCTGCCGGCGCAAGCGACACAGTCTGCAATTGAGATGCTACCGCCAGCGCATCAGCCGCGGACATGTATCACGCCGGCCGCGCGGCCGCTGCTCCTGCCGCCGCACAGCAGCCGCAGCTGGGCGCTGCCTCTGCGGCCGCCAGCCGCGCCGCTAGCGAGCGCCGCCTGCCTCTTCAGCCGCGCCGCCGCGTCACGCCCGTAGCGTCGCGCAGCAGCCGTCCAGGGCGCACTCGACGCGCTGAGCTGGCACGGGCCAGCTGAACGACGCCAGCAGCACGCCGCACGGGAGGTGGCGCGCGGAGATCCCAAGGTCGCGCCGCTTGGAAACTGCGCAGAAGCTGCCCGGCGATTGCTGCACCACTATGAGCTTGGTGCCTGTGCATGGGTGGCAGAGCGTCAAGGAGTGAGGTGCTGCTGCAGCGAAGGTGTGGGGGCGGCGCCACCCTGCAGGCGCCTGCGGCTGCTGGCCAAAAGGGCGGATGCCTTCAGTGTGCGCACGCCTTGGCTGCGCAACACGATTCATACAAGCCTCAGCCTAAACATCAAGACTCTGTTGTGATGCACACACCGCAAAAGTCGTAAGACGTGGGCTGTGATTTTGCTGCAAAGAACGGTGCCACCAACTGCTGCACCTCCGATGCCAGGGATTTGGCCTGGCGTTTGGATTGATGATGCGTGGTGGCATGATCGAAGAGCATTGCAGCATGTGACTATGTGACGATAACATCAAGTGTTCCAGCGGTACACAGGTGGGTCCTTGGCCTTGGCGAATGCCTGCTTGCACCGGTTCCTGCTGCACCTGCTGCGCTCCGAGCGCTGCGCCCCTGCGCACCGTTTCCAGCTCAGCAAAGGGCCCTGTGACGGGCTTGCAGGCGCCTCGGCCCTGCGCGTTCGAAACACAGGGGTTTCAGGTGGTTCACTGTAGAGTAGCCACTGTTTTAAACTTCCAACTGCTGACGGTGTTGCATGCCGTTGGTGGTGCGCCGCTCGCCCTGCAGCCGCTCGCGCTGCAGTGCCTCACCGTCAGCAGAACAAAGCCTGTCAGCAATCCCTCCTGCTGCAGCTCAACCAGACGGTCACTCCAGCTCTCCTGCATGCTCCGTGTCTGCACGTATGGCTAACGACTTGCAGATCATCTAAAGGCGCGGGGGGTGCGAGGTAGATCTGTGCACGTCGACAGCGTAGACAGTTAAGTGGATTTCCTTTGAATTGAGGTTCCTCGCAGTAATACAATATGATACACGTGTGACTGGGCCCTACCGCCCCGCCTCCTGGCTTGAGCGCTTGACGCAAGTCCACATCCTGACACTCTGACGGCAACAGGCTTATCGTGCCCAGTGCAGTGCTGGCAGGAGACCGGGACTGGTCAACATACACCTTGTTCATGATATCTCAGATCAGCACTTGCCGCACTTGCCGACAACTCAAAACGCAGCAGCTGCAGCACGGTACTGCCGACACAAAAATCCCCTGGCAAGATTTTCAGAAACAGTCGCGTGCGATCGCAGATGTTCGTATCCCCCCTTGAACTCGGAGTTCCAGGTGAAATCATTGGCCAACAAGATTAGCCCAGGTGAGAGTGCTGCCATTACCAGGTGCGTTAGGCTGGACGGCGCACCTTTCTTGCAGTAATACACACATTCCTGATTTTTTCTCTAGTGACCGAAATGTGCTGCACATGCGCGGGGTACGGGGAGAACGTGTGCCCCTCCGCGCGCGCGCACACACACACACACACACACACACTCTCTCTCTCTCTCTCTCTCTTGTGCGCACACACGCATGTGCACACACGAACGGCGCTTGTTCCATGTACGTGGGAGTGGCGCGCGCGTGTGAGCCGGCATGCTGGCCACGGGGGACCAACAGAAAAAGTTTACTTGCAGCGCCCGTGGGTCGCGCCGCAAGCGCAAATAGCCAGCAGGCTGCCGCCAACAGCACCAGCCTGCCAAGCCTTATAGCGTGTGCTGTATGCTAGCTGGTGATGGCCCTGGGCTCAGTGGTACTTGCGGTTGCTAACATTGGGTGGACGTGATTGCATGATTGGCATATGTTTGTAGCAGCCACCCACCGCATCTCAAAGCCCTAAACCCCCGGAGAAAGGTGCACAGCATCGCACTGGGCAGACAGCAGGTCATACTGTATATACATACAGGTTTATACATGTTTGTACAATCTGCACGTTCACTGTTTGCTGCAGGCAAATACACAGACCTATGCATCTGTATTTGCACTTTGACGTTACTAACTATCACGTAAACCAGGCTGTCAAGCACAACCAATTGCCTATAATCCACATCCTGTCAAGTTTGCTTTTCAAGTCATTCCTCATCGTAACTTGCCGACGCCTCCCCATCAGAGAAGTCGTCAGCCCACGCCCCCCTGCCGCGCGCGCCGGCGCCCACCGCGCCCCCCGCGCCCGCCCCCGCCCGCCCCTGCACGATGCC
>NW_014012758.1:12647-18338 GCF_000611645.1 Monoraphidium neglectum
TGCACGATGCCCTTGCGTATCAGCAGCGGCCGCACCAGCGCCAGCAGCGCGGGCAGCTCCATGCGGTGCCCCTTGAGCAGCAAAAACGGCAGCCCCCGCCGCGCCGCGCCCTGCATGTGCTGCTCCAGCCGCACGCGCCGCCCGTTCTCCCAGCGCTCCTTTGCCAGGACGCAGTGCGCCTTGCGGATGAGGTTGGTCACGCGCATGACATGGCTCAGGCCTGAGGACGCGAGCAGATCCTCCAAGTCACTGCGGGCGCGGGGTGGGACGAGGGCGGCGGCGGCGGGGCGGGGCGGCATGGGGCGGGGCGAATGGGCGGGCGTGCTGGTGGGCGGCGCGGCTGGGCGCGCGCTCGGGACGACTGTAATGGCTGAGTCGCAAGTTTGTTGGCGGGCAAAAACGCGTGCCGTGAGTTCAGCAGTTCGGAGGCACAATCGGCTGCACGGTGTGTGCACATGGGCAAGACCTGTGGCCCTGCCGGCAAGTGAGGGTCCCCCTGTGTGGCGGGCCCCCACCTCATGATGTAGCCGCCGCTCTTGAATATCACCAGCCTGCGCCGCGGTTGGGGCATTGCCTGCAGCACCTACATATAGGCAGGGGCAGACGGATAGTGCGGGGGAGAGATGCCGGTAGCAGTGAGGCGAGGTTGTCGGGAGATGCCGCAAATAGGGCTTGCCCAGACAGTGAGCGGTGCGGGGTTGAAACCCTGGCACATGGTAATGCTCATTTTCGAAACGAAGAGGCGCAAGACCGCAGAGGGGCCAACACATTTCATGCCGCTTGCCTCACACACAGCAAGCGGCTGCGTCGGCAGCTGCTAGGCAGCTGCTCGCTCACCTTCAGCAGCTCCCCAGGATCCGCCGGCGCCAGCGGCGGCACAGGCCACTTCTCTGGGCCGCGCCACGCCGGTGTAGCCGCCCCGGCTCGCGTGCCGCCGCCGTCGTCGTCCTCGCTGCTGCCTGCGTCGGTGCCCAACGGGAGCTGCAGGGGCACCAAGCTGGGGGATAGCTCTTCAGAAGGTCCTGCGGCCGCCTGCATCAGGAGCTGATCCCAGGCAACTTGCCGCGGCAGCGTCGCCGCCGCCTTGGTTTGGGCGACGCTCGTCGACACTGCAGTGTTGGTGCGGCACGCGGCTGCATAGCCTCTGGTGGTTCGTGCTGTTTGCCCTTGGGGCTGTTGCTGTTGGTGGTTGTGGTGGTGCTGCTTCTGCTGCTTCTGCTGCTTCTGCTGCTCATGGTGCTCCTGCTGCTGCTGCTCCTGCTGCTGCTGCTGCTGCTGCTGCTTGCCCTTCAATGTTGGGACGACCAACTGTGCACCAGAAGCCCCGCCTGTCCGACCAACCTTGCCACCGGCGCCGCGGAGGCCGGGCCGCCCCCTTCCCCCGAAGCTGCCGCGGCCGCTGCGGCCGCCACCAATGCGCTGATGCAGCACTGCCTCAACGGGCAGATCGGCCCTGGTGGGTGCTATGCTGTATGCTGCACGCCCAGCCTGGAGTGCTAACGAAGCACCATCTGCATGCTGGTGCCACTGCTCATGCTGCCATGGTCCCTCGCTGCAGACAGCCTCCCGCCCAGGCTGCTGCTCGTGCTGCTGCTGCTGCTGCTGCTGCTGCTGCTGCTGCTGCTGCTGCTGCTTTGCATGATGGCTGTATCGTTTGTGGCGCCTGTCACTGTCAGAAGCCGCGCCGCCATCGCGAGGCGCGGACATGACGCCCAGCTTTCGCGGACCGCGGGTGTCTGGCCCGGCAGCCTGCGCGCTTTGTGCACCGGCTCCTGTGTCCCATGGCGACTTCGCATCGCCATGCAGGCGCACCGGGGCCACGCATGGGTCGGCATCGCTGAGCGGGCCAGCTATTGCATGCCGTGCCGCCGCAACTGTGTGCTGCCGGCGCAGCTGCAGGGCGTGACCCCACTGAACGATGGCCGACGCCGGCAGCATGAACTGAATCTGTAAGCTGTGCGCGGTGCAAGTCGATGATGTTCCGTTGCACCAGCGGCGATTTCGTTTGGTCGTTCCAGCAGCACCTGTCAACCCACCCAAAGAAAGTAGTGCCACTCACTTTCAAGGGCTGCGTACATTTTGTCTGTCCAAGTCAACATTCGCTTTTGGCGGTCTATGCAAACTTGTGGGATCTGACGACTTCTTCCGATGCCGGGTATACGGTGTCCTGCGAGCCCTAGCATAGCAACTGTGAAGTTATTGCCACGCGTTTGGACACGCTTGAGCAGGCGACAGCGCGCAGTGCGCTGCTTTGCACAGGTGCGGCGGCGCAATGAGCGTTGAGCGGCGCGCGCGATCTCCGTGTCCTGTCAGTCAGGGCAGGCGCCATCGTATGTTTGAACAAAAACACCGCGTGCATGTTCGATCCTGACCGCACGCTTGGACGACGATCCCTCATGCCAACGGCGCCGCGCCGCTTTGCAGCAGCAGTGGGAGCAACAGCCGGACTCGCGCGGACCAGCTTGGGAGCCACCAGCGGGCGCCGAGCGGCCACCTGCCCCGCCGGAAACGCCCGGCGCACAGCTAACACAGCAACAGCAGCAGCAGCAGCGGCTCGCGGCGCGGAGTGCGCCGGGCACCGTATGGGTGCCAATCAGCGGCCCGCCCACAGAGGCAGACCCGGAGATACGCCGGATGCAGCACCCCTCAGACGCAGCGGAGGTCGCCCTGACCTCCATCGTGGACATCGCGTCGCAGCAGCAGCTGGCCATCGGCAAGCGGGAGGCACGGGAGCAGGCCGCCGCGCTCGCGTGAGTGCACCATTGCCGGGTCTGCGCCGGTTCTGTGAAACCCCTGCCGCGCCGCGGTTCCCCCCTGCATTCCGTCCCGACATAGGAGCGCGACCGAGCCCCGGGACCTTGTAGCTGACTGTGTTTTGGGCGCAGCCTCAGCCCTCATGCGCAAATTCGCAGCGCACCGCCATGCACGATGACACGTTGGGTGGCGTGGGTAGCCTTGCGGCGGCGTCTTCCGCCCCCCAACCAAAGCCGCCGCCGCCGCCGCCGCCGCCGCCCGCCAACCCCGCAGCACGGCGAGCGAGGAGATCCGCAGGTGGAAGGCGGTCGCTGACGAGGCGCTGGCCGCCAAGGCGCGGCTGCTGGAGCGGTCGAGGGAGCTGGAGGTGCAGCGGGACGAGGTGCGCAGACACTCGCGGCGGCGGCGCCTTGGGCGAAGCGTGGCGTGCGGCGTGTGCTGTCGCGCGTCGTCGTGGCGTATAGATCAGATCGTGATGGCGCCAGGCGGAGCGCGGGGATGCATGGTGGTCTCGGCGGTGTCTAAACTGCAGAGGTGCAAGGCGCAGACGGGGATGGGGGTTGCGCTATGGAAGCCCAAGGTCTGCGGCGCCGCGACTGTGCCGACTGTGGTCATCGCGCTGCACCTGGCCAGAAACCCCTCCGCCGCCCACCCTCGTTGCCGCTGCCACCACCTCGCAACAAAAGTCGATGTCCATCAACCGGGAGCTTCTGGCCGGCTACAAGCGGGTGGCCGGCGAGCTGCAGGAAGCTTCCGGGAAGGTGCGCGGCTACGAGGAGCAGCTGGTGGCGCTGAGGCAGCAGCTGCTCGATCTGAGGAGCGCGCTGACCAGCCCGGAGGCGGTCGGGGACGGCGGCAGCGGCAACGGCGCCGGCCCCGGCGGGGACGGCAACGGCAAGCCCTGGTGGAATGTGCTAGGTGGCACCGGCGGCGGCGCCGCTGGTGGCAGTGGGCGCAAGGAGGGCGGAGGAGGGGAGGCTTCTGGTGAGTCGCTGCGCTTGACCGTCTGCAGCGCTGGCGGGAGCAGCGTGGTTGCTGCCTGTGCAGCAGTGGCGGGTCGACTCCCTGCTGCGCTTGTGGCAGGTCGCGGGGCAGGGGCAGTTGACGCGCCCGCCATGGCTCGGCAGCCCGGGGTGTCTTGATCACCATACAGCAGCCTGAGGATGAAGAGGGGCCGGCAGCAACACCACCACGCGCCGCACGTCGCGCAGGCGCGGCCGGGGCCGCCCAGGCGGTGCTGCAGCTGCTGCAGATCAGCGGGCAGCTGGCGCGCGAGGCGGAGAGGTGAGGGCCGCCCGCCGCCCCAGTCGGCGCGGCGGGGCGCGCGTGGGGATGCTCGGCGGCTTGCCAAGCCGCCTGCAGTACGTTGCGATGAAATGCGGAGGGCATCCCTGCCATGCAGCCTGGCTGGCGCAGTGGCAAGCTCGTTTCGCCGTTCGTCTCGAGCTGGTTCCGCGCGGCGGCGTCGCCCTGCTCTGTTGTGCTGTGGCACTCAGTCGCCGCCCTGCACTCCACGCACCTGTTGACATGGTGACGCGAACGCACCCCGCAGGGACGACGAGAGGAGGGCCTTTTTCAACGCCCGCACGCAAACCCCCGCCTTTCCCCCACTCGGCACCAACGGCCGCGGGGCGGGCGGCGGCGGCGGCGGCGACGGGGAGAGCGACGGCAGCGGCGGCGGCGGCGGCGGCGCTGCGGGGCCCGGCGAGGGTCGTGCGGCGGTGGGCGGCGGCGGTCTCTCCCCGGAGGACGCCTGAGCTGGGGGTTTCATGGCCAGGCGGGCGGTAGCAGTACGCATCGCGTCCGCAGGCGGGCGCCCCGCCCTGCCAACAGCCACCCCAGGTAGCCGTCAAGCAGCACTAGGAGATGTTTTGTTATGAGACCCACATATGCACACACACACACACACTGTGATAATCGCCTACCCTATGTGCCCCTGTTGACATAGCGCGTCCCTCCACCATTCACGAGCGTCCTGTGGCGGCTTGGTGTTATGCTGAGAGGGGCACGCCTGGCCGGCACGCGCGCGCAGCCGCAGCCCGGAGGCGCCTGGGCCACAGCCCGGCATCCGTGTGCCTGGTGCTGCTCGTATTGATGTGCGACAACTGCATTCCCCCACAGCATCCGCTTTGCCGACACCAACGCATACGGGTGCCAGGTCATGCGTTACTCAGCGGCACTGCGGGGCCGCGCTTGACGCGTGGTACTAAGCGCGGCTCGCGGCGCAGAGCAAGCAGGTGTCGTGTAATGCTGCAGTGTCGCGCATCCGCCCTGAGTCAACGGTGGCGTGTCAAGGGAGCCCTGGTGAAACTGTTGGTTTAGGTCCGAAGGGTTAGTGATGGGAGCAGCAAGACCAGAGAGCGCTCGCACGCAGCCGTGCGCATGGCAAGGAATTACGGGATGCGGTCGGCTCGACGAAAAGGGGGCCACAGGCGGGAATCGAACAGGTGTGGATGGGGTTTCGCGCCGCGCCGGGCGCCGCGGCAGCGTACGCCGCCCAGCGCGGGCGCGGACAGAGAGGGGTGCCCGGCTCGTGGGCACTGGTGGAAGGCACATGGGCGCGAAATCGGGCGCTGACAGATGCATGCATGAGGTACTGGCAAAGGCTTGTCTTGGGGCCCCGACTGGCTGCCCCTCAGCAAGCTGTGGTGAGTCGGTGCAGGCTGTGGGAGCGGCGCGCAGCGCTGCACCAAACAGAGAGCGCGCGTCATCGGTGACTGTGTCGCAAGCGAAAGGCAATCCAGGCATAATTCAGGATAATGAAACCAGGGTGATACTCAATAAAATAATCAAATCCAGGCAGCCAGCTGGGCGGCCGGGCCGCCGACTGCAGGCGTGGCCACAACGCCACGCGGCGCTCTCAGCTGATGCCCGCGCCGGCCCCGGGCGCCGCCGCGCCGGCGGCCGCCGCCGCAGGTCCCCCTGGCCCCCGCGCGC
>NW_014012758.1:19151-19774 GCF_000611645.1 Monoraphidium neglectum
CCCCTGGCCCCCGCGCGCCGCACCCGCGCGCGCCGCCTGCCACACGTGCGAGCTGCTGGGCTTGGGCGCCGGGGCCAGGCGTGCGGCCCGCGGCGGCGGGCGCCGGCGCTGGGTGCATGGCATAGAAGATGTCTTGAATGGCAGCATATGGGCTTGAAGCTGCCTTGGGCGCCGCGCTGGTACACGCAGCGCCCGGCTGCGGGTGGGGCTGCGAGGCTGGCCCCACGCAGGCGCCCTGCCCCGGCCCATCAGCGGGGCCGCTTTGAGGCGCCGCCCCTCGAGCGGCGCCCCGCGCCCGCGCCTGCTGCTGCTGCTTCTGCTGCTGCAGCTGCAGCAGCAGCAGCGCGCGCGCCTCGGCGGGCGAGCGCTGCTGCAGCTGCGGACTGGTGTGGCGCCGCCGGCGCTGGTGCAGCAGCAGCTGACGCTGGCGCTGCCGCGCCCTGGCCTCCTGGCTCAGCCCCGGCTGCAGGCCCAAATCGCTGCCGCCTGACAGCTGGCGCGCCAACGGGGCCCCGGCGGCGACACCGAGCCCCGCCGCAAGCGGCGCGCCGCCGCCGCCCTCGCCGCGGGCGGCGGCCATGGCGGCGGCGGCGGCGACGGCCGGCGCCGAGTGCCAGGGCAGC
>NW_014012758.1:20229-20912 GCF_000611645.1 Monoraphidium neglectum
CCGCCGCGACGGCCGCCTCTGCGGCTGCCAGGTCAATCGAATCGACGGTGCTCTGAGGAAGGGCGGATGGAAAAGATACAAGGGCAAGAGCGAGTAAGTGCAGGGTTGGCGATTCACACACCATGGCAAGGACAGTCCATTCTACTGCACACCCACGCGCGCGTCGAGCCCCTCGCCGCCAGCACGCCCCCCTCGCCCCCGCCGCCTGCGGCCTTGCAGGACCGCGGCCGGCCCCAGCCCCGGGGACTCACCATGACGGTGGAAAAGCTGTGCTGCTGGGGGTCGATCACATTCTCCTGGGTGAACGATAGCCGCACAGAGTCCTCCTCGCGCACGCACTCGCCCGGCCCCCAATCCCCGCTGTCGCTGGCCCCGGCGGCATCCTCCCGCTCTTCCGTCTCCTCCGTGTCATCGCCGTCCGCGGTCGAGCCGCCGCCGATGCCGCCGCCGATGCTGCCGCCCTGGCGGGCCGTGTCGCCGTCCTGGCGCGCGCCTGACTGCGCCTGATATGGCGGGGCGCGTGTGTCGCCGCCCTCGTCCTCCTCCTCATCCTCCTCCTCCTCGTCCTGCCCACTCTCCTGCTCCGCGTCCGCCTCGTCCCCCTCCGTGATGCTGCTGGTCGCGTTGCCCTCGCCGGCGGCGCAGGCGGTGCTCGCACCGCCCTCACTCGCACCCTCCCCGCC
>NW_014012758.1:21223-21738 GCF_000611645.1 Monoraphidium neglectum
CGCCACCACCAACCCCTCCGCAGCGGCCGCCGAGCCGCGGCGCTGTGCTTGCGCCTGCAGCCGCAGCTGCTGCAGCTGCATCATGCGCAGCGCGTCCAGGCTGGGGGAGGCAATCACGCCCGGCACCATGTGGCCGTGTGTGAAGCTCACGGCCCGCATGCCAGCCACCAACGCCAGCCCGTCGCCGCCAGTCGCGTCCGCGCCACCGCCCGCGCCCACGCCGGCCCGTGCCGCCGCGGCCACGGGCGCATTCGAGCTGCGTCCAAGCCGCGAGGGCTGGGCGGCGAAGGCGTGCGCGCCGCTGACGCCGCCGCGGCCGCCCCGCAGGCGGCTCAGCAGGCCGCCTTTGTCCCGCGCCTTGACCGCGGGCCCACCGCCGTCACCAGGCGCGCTGGGGCCGGCTGCGGCAATTGGCGCCGCCGCTGCCGCCGCCGCCGCAGACGCCGCGCTGCCGCGCGGCCCAAGGCCAAAGCCGCCAACTCCGACGCCCGGCGCCGTCCCAGGCCCCGCCGGAG
>NW_014012757.1:0-19294 GCF_000611645.1 Monoraphidium neglectum
CCGTCACTGCATGCTTGCGGTAACGGTCTGCCTGTACCTGCATGCACTTTTGTGGACTAGTCCAATGCGGTGCTTGCTGTGTGCTTTGGGTACTGATAGTTCAACACCACACCCTACTGGCTGCTAGCTGGCACATGCCGTGCGTTTGCACACCTTCCCGTCAACCGTTGCATTCGCGGGTGCCAGCAGCTCGCTGCACAGCTGGTCCATGAGGGCTGTCGGGCCGGCTTTGGAAGAGCACGACTTGGTCAAAGCCTTGACGGGCGCGCACTGAACAAGATACGACATGTTGAGGATGCAAGGGCGTTGGCAGGGCAATGCGGGAGTGAGCGGAGAGGGCTGGCGACTGGAACGCATGGGGGGGGGGGTTATTAGTGGGCCTTCTATACCCCACACCACAAGTTACAATGTTCAGGCATGCAATTGAGCGGCCAACCAAAGACAGAGTTGAAGATGAGCACTCGGATCGCTGTGCATGCTTCTGCCCTGGACCGCAATGCAGGGCGGAACGGCTGGGGGCACACAGATGACAGATCGCTCACCACCGCCAGCTTGATCTTCTTTTTGGGCGCGACTGCTTGCAAGCTGCGACATGTTGGGCAATGGATTGGCTGAGTGGTATCACGTCAAAGATCAGGCCATGCAGAAATCACGCCCAAGCTTGAGGGAGGGGCAGCAGGCCCGGGGTGGCCCCGTGGCGGGTGGCACTCGCAGATTAGTAATACAGCAGCCATGCGATGATGTTCACCCCACCAGCAGCAACACCCCAGGCAAACGGCACGATCAGCTCTTTTGCGCTGCTGCCTGCAGCCGTGGTGCCCTTGAGCAGTGCGCGTGGTGGTGGACAGGCACCGACAGGCAGTCCGCTCAAGCTCTCCATGCCCACCAGCACACACCTGCTGCTGTTGGCGCACGGCATCCTGTCGAGCATGTTTGCCAGCAGGAGACACACGGCCACAGGCAGCAGAAGGCTCCGTTTGCCCCGCATGATGGGAGTCCTGACCACCGACGATGCAATATCGTGGGCTTGTCTTGTAAAAAACAGGCGCAAAAAAATTTGGCTTTGTTACGAAGCTCACTCCTGTCTGACGGCTTTAAGGGAACAAGTCCACTGTCAGAAAACGCAGCCCCTGACACCCGTCGGTCGGCACATGGATGGGCTCAAGCCTCCGACAGAACCTGGGTGGACTGCTGGAAGGAACATAGATATACCTCAAGGAGCGGGTCTTCTTCACTTGCTGCTGTGTGGACAGTATCTCCATGGTTCAGGGTGTTACTAAAGCAGACGTAGTAAAGCGTGCTGGGAGTAATTGTTTGCGAATGGTTGCGGGTGCCTATCACGTTGACCCTCCCAGACAGGCAACACATGCAACGATACTGGATACATGGACAACACGTGGATGCACAAAGCGAATGATGAATTGATTCTAGGCCGCGCCAACGGCTGCAGTGTGGTGATGAATGCTGCCGAACTCCCCTTTGGTGCGTGGGAGCACTCCCGGCCCCAGGTGACAGGTTGTACCCGCGAGTGCCTGCTGCTGACGAACGACACATGTTCCCTGTAGTGCGCGGGAACCTCAACTTTGTGATTCGCTGGCCTTCATTCAATGCTGCGAGTCGTGTCCTCGCTGCCATGGCACCCTGCCTGGGGGGCAAGATGCACTTGAAGCAGCCTTGAGGCAATTCAGCGCCTCGGATTGGCTGGCAGGTTGAGCTCGCGGGTCGCCGGCGCGCCTTGAGTACCAAAAAAGGCCCTGATCGGATGCGACGCCCAGGTGACCACCCAGCTGCTTGCGGCGATTGTGGAAAGAATTCAGCTTTGCCTTGGCCGTGTTTGTGGGGAGGTCTAGGAGCTGGCAGCTGATGCTGGCCGCCTGCTGTGACCAGGAAAGCACAAATTCTGGGGCTGTTGGCACCCCCTCCCACGGGAGCCACGCGGCGTCGCGACAGCTGCAGGCACCCACAAGCCCCAGCCCAGCAGCCGTTCCCGCCAGCATTGCCGCATTGACACGCAGGCCAGATGCAACGCCACGGCTGCAGGGGCCAAGGGACCCAATCCAGTGTCACGGTTGCCCCACAACCCCCAACACTCAACGTGCGAGCCGATCGCTGTCCGGCCGATTAGATAGCGGCCCCAATCACCAACGGGACTGGCGAAGAGGTGCAAGCATCAATTTTTGGCCCCTGTCCCATGTGACACGCGTCCATACGCAGTACCGTTTGCAATTTGTGACACGGCACCTTGCGCCCTGTCATCTCCCTGGTGCCCCTCGTAAGAACGGGTGCCCCATCACGTCCACCCAGCCAGCACCCCTTCATATCTGAGTCACTCTGGCCTCATCCGCTCAATCGAACGTGATGCCGCCTTGACCAGAGCAGCAATGGGTGTTGCATCCCAGCATGCGCGAAAATGCGG
This sequence comes from Monoraphidium neglectum, assembly GCF_000611645.1. Taxonomy (NCBI): domain Eukaryota; kingdom Viridiplantae; phylum Chlorophyta; class Chlorophyceae; order Sphaeropleales; family Selenastraceae; genus Monoraphidium; species Monoraphidium neglectum. Next base: position 2,417 of record NW_014012757.1, read on the forward strand.
AGCAAGGTCAACATTGCAGCCGACAGGGAGGCAGGTCAAACATGACAAAAGGAATAGTGGGTGGTTTGTGCGGGCATGTATGCATTGAAGGTGGTCATGGCGTCGCCTGTGTTGGTAGGAACGACACGTGCAAGAGGGTGGAGGGGCCATACAGGCTTTTGGGGCGCCTCAGACGCAGACGCGCACAAACAAATGCATCGTGCATTTGGTCCGGCGCCGTGAGCCGACTGTCACAAAAAAAATGCCTGGAAGCAGCTCGCACACAGCAAGGCGGCGGCGGGGTTTGATCAGGTTTGGTAGCAGCCTCGTATGAAGGCCGTGTGACAGGCCGAGTTTCTGAGGTCGGGATGTTTGAAGTCACCAGCAGCCATCATCAGTGGGGAAGGATTAATTGCGGGGACGCACACACAGGCGTCTGCAAATGCACGCTTGTTTGGTGTGCAGCAGGAGGGGTAACGACATGCAAGTTCAAGGGTTGTTGCAGCCGTGCTGAGAAAGAGCAACACTCATCCACGCTTTTCAGCCCGCGCCTGCCAAAAAAGCAGGGCAAGGAAGATCATCTTCCAAACCATGATGGTTTGGTGCCTCTCCTTCACTGAAGTCAAGCAAAAACACTCAGCAGCTATGTGGCTGCATGCGAGCCCTGGGACGCCTTCCGCGGTGCTGCCGACGACACCCATGACAAAACTGCCTGCAACACCAACCAACACGTCTACCAGCAAGGCCCTCATCGCCGCAGGCCGACGCGGCGGCCAAAATGCAACATGGCCGTTGAACTGGCACGCCGCCAGCAGGCACATGCAACATGAGGCATGCACGCCGTAGGGCGAGCGCCCGCAGGCTGGATCTCAACATCACAGCCAACTGCGGCTGGGGGCGGGGCGCGCTCCTTGGACCGCGCGCCACACAGCAGAGCCGCGTCGCACAGCGCAGCAGCTTGATCATGGTCACGGTCTGCTCAGATCATCGAATCATCAGATCATCACGTAATGTGCTCCTTTGACCGGTCCCTGTAGCTCGTGTGCAGCAGCGCGTGCGCCGCCGGGGAGCTCGGGCTTTCCAAGGATGAGCGCGCGTACAGCGCCGCAACCTCGGGGTTGGCGTGGCTCCTGCGAATTGTGGCAGCCTCGTCGATGCTGTAAATGGCCTGGCAATTGCAGAGGGGGCGGCGTGAGATGTGTACATGTGCATATTGTAAGTGTGTGTTCGTATGTGTGTGTGCGTGTGTGTTTGTCACGTGTGTATGTGATGTGTGTGTGTGTGGGGGGTGTGTGTGTGTGTATTTGTGTATGTGTTTGTGGTGTGTGTGTGGGGGGGGTGTATAGAGGGGGTGCCACCCCTCCTACACAACCAGTGCTGTGTGTACGCAAGCGTGGGTGGGGCCTGCTCCTGTGTGCATGAGAGTGCATATACAGACGGCTGCCAGATCGTGGGGGGGGAAAGAAGAAGCTGACCACACACTGCGGTTCCGGCATGACGTTGCGACGCGAGACCGCTGGAGGGATGTGCGTCGGCTGACCTGCCTCAAAACTTCTTTTTGTCGTGGCACCGCAGGCCCCAACTTCCAGTTGATGCGTTCAAGCCAAGTTGCGATATTGGCATAGGGCATGTATCAAGAACGGGGCACCTGCACTGTGTTGGCAGCGCTTAATCACTCCCCAGGCCAATGGGCAGCATTGCATGCACCGCGCCCCAACCACCCCCACGCACCTGCATGCGCTTCGCCAAAACGCCGGGGTCTCGGCTCTTGGGCTGCCCGCCGCCGCCGATGCAGCCGCCGGGGCACGTCATTACCTTTGGGGGGGTGCGGGCGAACGCGGGCGCAGGCTTGGGCGTGGGCGTGGGCCTACTAGCCGCGGCCGGGCAGGCGCCCAAACAGTTTGCATGAGTGGCTGCATTCAACCCGCCGTTGCAGGGCGACACAAACATTCTCGTGAACCCCTTGCCCCCCCCCCACCAAAACAAAACACAAAACTGCATGTCGATCCCCCGCGGACGCGCCCCGCAGGCCGCAGGCACCAACCAACCCAAATCAAACGGCCATGTCAGTCGATTCAGCCTATCAGCACCCGGGCAAGCAAGGTCCACGGAGCCAGAATGAATCTAGCCAACTGAGCCCCACAGAGCCAGTGTCAATGTCCCAAACAACACCAACCACATCTGGAGATCCGCCGACACGCCCAACAGACCTCCTCATGTCAAGTACCGGCCCCTGTGACAGCCAGAACCAGCCCCATCAACACCGACCGCGCGCAGTTGTTGAGGCGCGCACCTCAACGAAGTCGAGCGGCGGCGCCGCGCCAGCCCTGAGCGCGTCCAGCAGCCGCCGCGCGTTGGCGATGCCGTTGACCACCGCGATTCGCAGCTCCGACGGTGCCGGGGCCGCGGCGCCGGGCTCGGGCGCGGGCGCGGGCGCGGGCAGCTGGATGGTGGCGTGCTTGATGCCCTGCAGGCCGCGCAGCTGCGGGAGGGGGTCGTGTGAGGAAGATCACACAGCATGTAAGTACATCAAAGTGGGTCACATTCTTGCATTCAACATGCATGAATGTCGCGATAGCCATCACCACCTCTCATGCGTTTGAGGGGTGATGATGGGAGGGAACGTGATGAGTGCGAGCGCAAGCTGGGCGAGAAGCCCCCATCGCGGTGAGAAGGGGGGGGGTGCCGGCACGAGTCAAATGGGGTCGTTTTTGGAGGCAGCTGCAGGACCAGGCGCCTGTGCACATCACCGCTGGGCGTCCCTTTGTGCGCGACGTGCGTGGGTGCGGCCATTGTCGCTGTTTTAGGTCCGTTCCCCCCCCCCCAAACTTAGGCGTTTGTGGATCTTGCAAACGCACGAAAACACACCATCCTCTCCCACATGCAGAAGCGTTCACGTGATGCTGGATTTGTTCACGCAACATCAGCCTTGCGACTGCCCCTAGCGTACATACGTTCTTCACACGTGCGTGTGCACGGCGTATGCGCAAGGCGCATGCCGAAGGGCACTGTATGTGTGCAATCGTGCGCGCTTGCATGCACACACAAGCTCCCCGCCGCCATCACCTCTTGAAATTCCAGCCGTGGCAGTTCCTGGCCTGTCACCAGCTCGTACAGAGTGCGCACCTGTCATCACCAGGGTTTTGGGGTTCAATGCTTAAAATATCACAGGTTGAGTGGGCTAATAAGGGATCACCGCCTTGTGTGCGTGGCCTGCGAGCCAAATGGGATCCCCCAAGCAACAGACGCCCAGCTTCCAGGCACTTTTGGGTGAGGAATTCATCGGGGTTGTACCAAAGACTGAGAGCAGGGGTGTGCCCAAGCAGAGCAGGGCACAGGGCGGGGGTTGCTACAGGAGGCAATCAAAGGGGCGCATGCAAGCTGCATGACGCGCCGCGAGCCGCTGCATAACTCACCGCCGCCTCGGCGACGCCCCCGCTGTTGCCAAATATCACGGCGGCCCCTGTGGTTGTCGCCATTGGCGAGTCATAGCCGGAGGGCGGCAGCGACAGCGCCGGCACGCGGTTCAACCTGGAAGGTGGCGGGGTCAGGGCGTCGCTTGTTGCGGCCCTTTCGACATGGGGGTGTATGTGCACGTGTGTGTGCCGGATGGGAACGGCAGCTGCGGTTGCGGCAGCTTCGATGGATCGCTGGGAGCGATGCTGGTCACGCTCCGCTGCGCTGGCGGAAATGCACGCAATCCCGCGGAAGTTTGCGCCCCTCAACAAACCTGAGCCCTGCCGGGAGCTGTGCAGGCGCCAGCAGCTCCAAACGACAGCGAGCGGCAGCGCAATTCAAGCAATGCAAAAGGACAACGCTCGCACGTGCGTGCCGATGCTCCGATCACCCCAATAAAGATCCTGATCGCGGTGGAAGCTGGGCGGACCACCACGATTGCTGCGATTCGTGGCTGCCGAAGACTTGAACACTCACAGCTTACCCACCTGAGCATGCGGCCCAGCTCGCGCGTCGTCAGCACAAAGTCCACGTGGCGGCCGCCCCCCGGTGACGTCATCTCGGGGCGCGCGGCCTCAAACTTCTTCGCGGTGCAGGGCATCAGGGATACCACGACCACATCTTCCGGCTGTTTTTGCAGTTGCATGAGAGCAGTGGGCAAATCGCAAACCAATGGCGGGCCAATTGGAGGGGGCTTGCGAGCATGCCTTGGCGAGCTGTGCGTGTGCGTGTGCGTGTGCGTGTGCGTCCGTGCGTGTGTACGGACACACCAGCGCGTCGACACTTGGTTGGCAGCAGTGCGCAACACCAGGCGCCAGGAAAGCTGGCGCCTGTTGTTGCGCAATGCTGGCAATCGCGTCAATTCAGCTGGAGCACTCATACCTTGAGGCCGGCCTTGGGGGCCCAGATGATTTTGATGACCGTGCCCATCATCTGCATGGCCGCCGCGTGGTTTTAGCGAGGGGTGCAAGCGGGCGTAATTAGAAGGTTGGATTCCACCTCATTACTATGTTCGGCAGCTAATAATCACACGCAGTGGGCAGGGCTGGCTGGGCAGCAGGCAGAAACAGAGCGGCGAGTCAACATGGCATCGCACGTGTACGGTAGGCACGCTCGCGTGCCCCCCTGTCAGAACGTATGTGAGCAGTTCACGGTGAGAAGTTCCCGCGTCACCTGCTGGGGGCTCTTGCAGGAGCTGAGGTGGGGGATGAAGTCGGAATACTCCTGCTCCACCAGGTTGACCCAGCTGCGATGAATCATGTTTCATGTTTCATGTTTCATGTTTCATGTTTCATGTTTCATGTTTCATGTTTCATGTTTCATGTTTCATGTTTCATGTTTCATGATGTATGGGTGTGGGCAATTGTAAGCCAGGTCCAGGGATGGGGTGATGTGGGTGAGGCAGGTTTTGGGGTGGGGCGAGGGGTCAGATTAGAAGGAAACCCGGCTACTCGAGGCTGATGCATCCAAGCTATTTTCATGTCCACGCTTGGTCTGTTGGTCAGGTCTGGTGCGACTAGATCGCACCCCAAAAACGCTCACCCAGGGCAGCAGGAGGTAAACATGGGCAGAGGCGGCGGCGGCGCCGCCGCTGCAGCGGGCGCGGCCGGCCCCGCCCCGCCCGCCGGCCCCGCCGCCGCCGCTGTGGCTGCAGCATCGGGAGGGCTGCGACCGGCGGCGTTCGCCCGGAGGCGAGCCAGCAGCTCTGTTCCCTCCTCCATGATTGTCAGGTCTGCCGAAAAATCTGCGAGCATAGAATTTAGATACAATGAGCGGTTGGCCTATCGAAAATCACCCTGAATGAAACAATATTGTTATCAGTGGAGGCGGCGGGGTGGGTGGGGCATGGGCGAGGTTGTGGGGCCTGCGCAGCCGACCAGCAGTAGTTTCGGGTCCTGGCGGGCGCAGGACAGACCCCGGCGCCTTTCGACGCCCAAGCTTTGCTTTGAACGGCCATATCCGTCACATACAGCACCTCTCCCCACCCGAACCTCGCGCCACACCAACAGCAAGCTTGGTGGGCAAACGTTGCAAGGGCACAAGCCCGATAAATCAACATTGGCAGGACTAGCACATCAAAGCCGCGCTCACTGGTGTCAAAAACGTAGTCAAACCCGAGGGCTCGCAGCCCGGCCACCATCTGGCCGGTGGCAACGGCGCCGGGGGCGAGCCCCAGCTCTTCCCCAATTGCCACGCGGGTCGCGGGCGCCGTCTGGACGACCATCACCTGGACGACCAAGCAAAATGAGCAAGGAAACGAGTTGTTTTGGCAAGCAGATGTGTGTGGAGGGTGGATGCAAGAGATGAGTCGGCTCGGCGGGGCTGGAATAGGAGGCTCCCGGGCGCCGGCTGACCCGCGGCTCGGCCCAAAGCAGCTGCCGCCGCCACCACAGGCGCGCGACCGGCGAGACGAGAGGGGCGCGCCGACGAGACTCGGGGAGAAAGGTACGCTGGGAGGGTGCGTGCACCGTGCGATCATGGGGTGGCGCAGTCGCTTCAGATCTGCAAGGGTTGCGCCGAGGCGCCACCGCGCAGTCCGCCCGCCTGGCAGGTCTGCCTCGACCTGTCCCGAGTGCGAACCACGCACAAAACTTTCCGCAGTGCTCCACACAGATTATGGGAATGATAGGCTGCACATGCATTCGACATTTACTTTACCTTGCGTTTTGATTCGAGCAGCTCCAGAACTTGGCGCCACTGCGGCCGCTCAGAGATGGCCCCGACAGGGCAGACGCTGGCGCACTGGCCGCAGCTGATGCAGGCGCTCGCCGAAACATCGCTGTCTGCGCGGTCAAAAGCAGGGCCAAAAAGGTGGTCAGAAGGAAGCTGCCGGGCAGCAAGGAACGACGAAGGGCAAAGGGGGACCAAAACGTGCGGTACTGGCGGTTTGATGAGACACACGCGTGGCGCTCGACGACACACACGCGTCGCGCTCAACGCCCAGCCGGGGGATCAGAATTAGATTCAAGATCAGGATCGTTCCAGCGTCCCGCGGGCAGCCAGCATTTCACACGTAGCCGCAGACTGCAGAGCCGCGGCCGCCGGCGCAGCAGGGTGGCTGCGATACAAACTCTCCGCGCAGCTCCCCATGCTCTGACGCACAGCACGACAACGCAACCGCCACTTACCTTCGGGTTCTTACACCGCCGTGCATGCTGATATGGCGACCAACCTGCCCTCATTTTTTTGCTCGGCTCGCCTCCCCCTTGGGGCGACCGCAGCTGCCCACTAGCCGTTGCAAAACCCCCTCGCCCCCTCACCGCAAAACACTCCGACGTGGCGCTCGCGGCCGCGCGAGAACCACCCCAGCACGTTCATCTTCTGCATATGTGCACATGTGGATGGTGAGCACGGGGTCGGCAGGATCTCGACGGGCGCTGCTGGAGGTGCAATCGTTCGGCAGACGAACGGGTGTTATCGGGAAGCCCAAGCACATCCGCTGGATACATTTCAACAGGCGCATTAAGCCTGCAGGCGCCGAGGCAGCGCCTCGTCCCTGCCGGCCCAGCGCAGCGCAAGCGCCTTGCAACTCCTCAGGACTGCATCCGGCCTAGATCACGGTCCAAATCTCAGATCTCAGGCCGCCCAGATCACCTGCACGTCCTGGCAGACCTCCACGCAGCGGCCGCACTTGATGCACTTCTCGCGGTCAATGGAGATCGCCGCGGACGACTGCGGCACGAGGTCGTGATGTACGAGGTTGTTGGGAGGGGCGAGACGAGGTTTAGGGTTTTGAGCCGCAGGTGTTGATGTCTTGAGATTCTCGGGTTGTCCACCGCGCGGTGTAGGGGCTGTTGCATTTTCACTTTTGAAAGTGTACTGATGGCTCCTGTCCTGTTCGCATCAGACAGCATGCATGCGTGCCTAGACGCTGGCAAAAAGCCCTGCATGAAACGTCTCCCTCGCCCCATGTCATCAAAACACGACCTGATCCGGTATCATCTCGTCTCACCGCGTCGTGTGCGCTGTAGTGGCTGGCCGCCTCGCGGTAGTCTGGTGACTGGGCCCGCAGCTTGGGCAGCATGGGGACCTGTTTAGTGGGTCGAGCCAATGAAAACATGGGCTCAATTACGACATCTGGGGCAGCAGTCAGAAATCCACGACGACACCTGAGAGACGCGAAATCCTGAGGGCCGATCCCTGCGCTACCCAGGGCCTCGGGGCTGCAATCCTGTATGCTTGAAGGGGGGTTGGCAGTGGGGGCGCGCAACTCGGGCGCCAGATCGACGAGGCGCCAACGGTCACACAGGACCCTGTTGCAAGCACACGAACCAGGCATTATAGGCTGCATCCCTTCATCGATGATGTCATGGTTCTTAATGATGACATAATCTCGCCTGGTATTTGGAGATGAGAGTCTGGAACTCACAGCGGCCGCTGGCGTCGCACGACATGCAGTCCTCTGGATGGTTGGCCCTCATCAATGCAAGGGTGCCGCGGACAGACGCGCGCACCTGCGCGTTTGGTGGGGGGCAGGGGGCGGATTTCGGGGCGAGCCCAGGCCGGCGCTGTGCGGAATGCAAGATGGGCGTGCGCGGGGATGAGCCGAGGCGGCGGCTCAACGCATCAAGACGGCTTGTGCAACTGAGCGAGGCATGCAACAGGGCTGATTTCGGCGCCCATTCAAGGATGAGGTCAGCGCACTGAGGGGGTATCAGTTGCAATGAAGGAGCCCTCCACCGCAGGGGTGCAGCAGGCGGCCTTGTGGACACCGTTTACGTCCACCATGCACACACGGCAGCTGCCGGGGGTGCTGCGCCCCGGCAGCTTGCAAAGCCTGTGTGATACACGTGAGCGTGGGTGCGGTCGCGCCTGAACGCTTTCATGCGTATTTTTGTGTGTTGGGGCGCCACAAATAGATCCAAGAATTTTGCCGGCCGAGCCTGGTGCCTGGCCTCAGCTGGGCCGCCCGCCTGAGGGCGCTGGCGGCCGCGACGCCGCGTCCCCTTGCTTCCGAAACGTAAAGGAGCCCATCATTGACGATCGACATGGGCCAGATACATCCTAAGCAGCAGGCTTCCCGCCGCCCCTGAAACTTCCCGAATTTTGACCAGTGCACCACCAATTTTGCAACGCTCACGTCGGGACTGTGACGCCCGCCGCCTGTGCGGCATCGAGGACCTTGGACCCGAGAGGGACTGATACGCGGCGGCCGTTGACCGTGACATTGACCAGCGGGACCGGCTGCTGCTGCTGCTGCTGCTGCTGCTGCTGCTGCTGCTGCTGCTGCTGCTGCTGCTGCTTCTGCTGCTGCTGCTTCTGCTGCTGCTGCTGCTGCTGCTGCTCTGGGAGCGCTGCTGCTGCGACGGCGCTCGCCATGCGGCGGGTCAGTAGCCGCTGCGCCCCGCATGAGGCGGCCGCAAGTGCGCCTGTGTGCCTGACAACGCCGATTGTGTTTTGCATGCAGTGGTTTTGCATGCAGATTGGTGAGGATATCGGGAACGTAAACACGTAGAAACTGGTATATGGAACCCCCTGAGTGCAAGGGCTGCCCTGCATTTGGTGCGCGCATTTGGTGTGTCCACAGGTCCACCCTGGCAGTGACCTCAGCTGGCTGGCCGGCGCCACTGCAGCGCGCACGGCAGCGAGTGATGGTGCGCGAGCGCGAGACGCACCATAAAGGCCTAATTATGCCTTCGATACGTCCCAGTGTCAACATGGCTCCAGGGCAGTGCGTTTCGAGCTTGAGCTTTGCGGAGTAACGATCTACACGTGTGCTGTGTGCGACGAGGAGACGGGAGGTTGTGCTATGTGTCTGCAAGTTTCAACAGCTGGCCGTCGAGTGGAGGGAGGCTTTGCTCATTTGGCTTCTCATTGGTGCCGAGAGCTGAAGAGCTGCACCTGTGGCGGGACAGGTCAGCGTCCCATCAACTCCTTCGATGCCGCTTGTGCCACTCCCGCGTATGCATCCAATCCCATTCGATGAGTACAATCGGTATCGGCATAGGAGAGCACGAACTACACACTGAGGTCTACTCCAGGGCCGCTCCTTAGTCAAGACCTTCCTGGTCGTCATCAGCACAAGCACACACGGGTTGTTACACGCCCCCGACAGTGCCAATAAAAATGACCATGGCTTGCCTGCCAATGCGAACAAAGCTGGCGCAGGGACAAGCTTGCGAATCCGCCTGGTCTCTTCTTGCGATCTGTATCACGAGTTTGGCTGTGTGGCTCACACGCCGCTCCATCCCAACACGTGCCTGTGGCAACAAAGTCAGCCGCCCACCCGCCTGAAGGCGTGCCGGGGCGATTTGTTGTGGCCTCCCAGCATCACAGGGGGTTTGTGTACCCTGGCTTGCTGCCTCCATGCAAGGGTGGTACAGGCAGGGGCCACGGGGTGGTCAAGGCGGTCAACTGGGTAAAACCACGGCCACCATCCAAGAGCTTGTATGTGCCCTGATACCGGCCTCTGAAATCTATGGGTGAAATCCCAGCCATTTCAGTTTCGGCCTCCTGTGAAATCATTGCAGGATGGAAGCCAGGAATGAACTGCGCATGGGATGATGGGATGGGAAGCTCCCAAGCCAGACGCGTTTGTACGCTGCAACCGGCCCTGAAATGCTGGTTAATAATATAAACATCCATTACACTGAATCGTTCAAGCTCATTCGTTCGACAAGGAGCTCGGCCCAAATGCATGCAAGTACGATCTCTCGTTCAGTGGCCTCCCGGCCCGCGTATGCATCGACATTCAATCGGAAAAATCATCTATCGCATACCTGTTCACGCGTAGCAGTGCTCAGGCGCCTCGCGCCGCGGCCACACTGCACACCGCCCGGCTCCGACCATGTCCATGCGGGCGGCGGCGCCCCCGACCCCGACACCACGCCCGCACCGCCAGAGCACACCCCTGTGCTTCTTTTGCTTGCCCAGGCGCGCCTCGCCGCCCTCGAGGACTTCCGCGAGCAGGTCGTCGCCCCCCTGAACGCCGGCCCCCTCTGGGCGGCCGGCGCCGCGCCCGACCCCGCCCTCGCGCTCGCCCACTTCTCGCGCTTTGCGAACCCTTCGCTGGAGCCCGACGCCATCTTATCAGAGGTTCAAACCCTTGCGGACGCGGTGCTGCAGCGCGCCGCCGCGATCGCCGCGCAAGAAGCATCCACCGTGGCAGCTGCGATCGCCGCAAGTGAGGCGGCGTCACCACGGGCGCAGCACTGCAGCCGCGGCCGCGGCCGCGCAGGTGTCGAGTTTGCGGCCAACGAGGCCGCCTGGTCGTCTTCCCCCCGCGCCTCCGGCCCCGGCGGCTGGGGCGCCGACTCGCGCCGCCGCGCGGAGGCTGCGGCCGCAGCGCGGCTGGGCGCGCTGCGGGGCGTGATGGTGGACGCGGCGTTTAGGAGCAATGCCATTGACCCTTGGGACCCTGAAAACACCTACATTGACCGCCTCCTGGCGCGACGCCTGGGTGTGTTTGCAGTAAAACTCAGGGGGAGGGCGCGGGGGGAGGGGGGGGGCAGTTCGGCTGGGATCGGCCCGTAGGGCGGACGCCGGTTTCTAATACGCCTCACCAGCAGGGACGGGGCCGGGGCCACTGGCCTTGGCAAGGCGCGGCAGCAAGTTGTTGAGAAAGCAGATCGCTCTCCTGCATGTCAAAGTTGCAGATTGCATGCACGCCCGCACACCCTGTGCACGCACCAGCTCAACTGCCGCCGCCGCCCTCCTGCCGGCCGCCCCCGCCCGCCCCCAGGCACGCCCCGCTCGCTGGCGCTCCTGTGGCTGGCCATCGCCCGCCGCGCCGGGCTGCCGCTCACGCCTCACACTGCCCGCGGCGACGGCGTGCTACTAAAGCTGCAGCTTCCTACCGGCGCCGGCGCCGTCTTCGCCGACCCCACTGACCCGGCGGCCGCCCTGCTGCTGCAGCCGGACGACGCTGACGATGGCGATGACATCATCATGCCAAACAATGACATCATAATGACTGATGAGGAGGTTGAAGAGTACCTGAACAACCACAATAACACCTCAACCACCAACAACCACAACCACAGCTTCTCCACAGCTTCCCCCGACAGCTTCCCGGCTTCCCCGTCGCCGCACGAGTTGCTGCCGGACTCTGCCTCTGTCGGCGGCGGCGGTTGCGGGGGTTATGGCGGCACAGCACCTGCTGACAGGCGGTTTCCCGGTTTGCGGTGGCGCGGGCAGCCGGTGAAGCTGCTGGGGCCGGCTGAAGCTGCTGAGCTGGAGCCGGTTTCGCTGAAGAGGCTGTTGGGTTATGCCTTTATGGATGTGAAGCGGACGTACGTGCTGACGGGGATCATGGAGGAGGCGCTGGGCGTGATTAGGTGAGCCCAGATTTTGCAGATCTTGAGAAACACGGCGACCAGCAAAGTTCTGTTGGCGCATGCAGACAGAACGCTGCGGGCTGCGCAGATGAATGCTGCAGCGGGGCCGACGCGCGCGTGAGGCGCCTGCTGGGCGTCGCGCGGCTGGCGGGACGGGGCCGGTTCCGCTGCCATGTGCCGTTCGCGCCCGGGTGGACTGCGGCGCGCTGGGTCTCGGAGTTCCGCGCGCTGGCAGCCGCTGACTGTGCGGGTCCCGTATGCTGCGAGCAGTCCACGTGCCTTCTCCATATCAGGCCTGGCCCTACCTCACTTGTCACAGGATGTCAGCTAACCACCCTTCATTTTTTAATGGATTTCAAGCAGCTCGCACCCCCTGTACGAGTTCGATTTGGAATCCCTGCCAGCTGCCCAGCCAGCGATGGTAATCAGCAGTCACTTACGGGTGGTGTACATCCCAACCCCACCCACCACCAACCCCCTGCGCAGATACATGCGCGCTCTGGACCCCTTCTCTGCGGGCGACCTGCGGGACGAGGGCCTGGTGTTGGCCGCCCTGGGCAGGTGGGTGATCACCAGATCAACAGATCACCAGATCATCAGGTCACCCAGATCCTCGGACCCCTGCCCTGGACGGTTTCTTGCAAAATGCGGGGGACCCTGGGCAGCTCGCAGACGTGCAGCCGCTGCCCCACGCCTGCTACACGCGCCGCCCCAATCATGCAGCTGAGACAAACCTGCCTGTGCTCAAGTGCCAGCAACGCGCAGCGCCCCCCCTTTGGACTAGACCGTTGGTACACATCGTTCCCAGCCCTTGATTCAAGCACCCTGCCGCCCTTTAGTGCAATCATTCCCCCTCCGCTTCCCTCCTACCTTCGATCCTCAGGCCCCACGAGGCGTACGCCCCCCTAGCCACCTACCTGGAGGTCGTGGCCGGCGCCTCGCCGGACGCCGAGGCGGTGCGCCGGGCGCTGCACCAAGTCGAGGCAGCCATCCGCCGCGCGCCGCCGCCCCTCGGCTGAGCGTCTTTTCATGTGTAATCAGGCAAAGCACATCTTTGATCCGTCCCAGCCTACATGCATACTGTAGTTGCCTCGTGCCATTGCATCTCTGCCATCAGCCCCATCACATCCCACGGACGGACTTGGGGCCGTGAGTGCGAGGCCGCCATACGCCACGCGCCGCCGCCCCCGGGGCCCGGCTGAGCGCCGTCGACTGGATCGATTCGACCACGCACATCCTTGATCCGGCTTCGCACGAGTTACCGACAAGACAATCGTCTTATTCCCGAAACATGCAGCTGTGCGGGTGCAACACAGGACTGGCCCCTAGCCCCTTTCGCACCGGCCCTGAGCCTTTTGGCGGCGCCAGGCACACCCGCCGGCGCTCTGAATGGAACGGTTCTTTGCAGCTGGCACGGATGGATAGATAGCTCCTGCCATAGCATCACTGCCATTTGCTTCACATCACATCTATCGCCAGATCTGGGGGGGGGGGTGTGGGGGCCTGCTTCTGGTGAGGGGTTCGTGTTGTGGCAAATGGACTTGGTTACTTCAGCAAAAAGCCCATCAACCAACGGTCATGCCTATGTGGTGGCAACTTGTGTGTGTGCACACTGTGGTTGAAACATTGTTCCCCCGCTGGCATCTCTGCTGACTGTTCACACACATATGTATTTAGCAGTTTACACGTCTGTGTCGAAAGCGCGGCCCCGCGCATGTAATGCAAGCCGTTGCGCCAGGCGAGTCATGCTTTGGAGGTGAGGGGCCGGCAACCGTGTCCGCGCCCGCTAGTTGTGGGGCCATGTGAAAAGGCCCCCCGCGCGCAGCTTTGGCGTTTGCCTGCGTCAAAACGCAGCTGCGATCGCATCATATTGTCAGGGCGACTGCGCCGTGCCTCAAGGCACCGTTGTAAGAAGGGCACGGAGCGGGCAGCGGGGTCGACCGCACCACAGCTCTCTGCCCTGATTCGTCCTGTGTAGTCAGGTCCCCCGCCCATACAACAAACCGAGCAATTAAGTCGTCCATAATGAAATCAACAGGCAGCGCAGCAGCACGCTTTGGGGCAGTGCGAGCAATGAGGTCGCTCCACCCTAGCCCACTCGCGCGGCGACACGCCCTACACACGCGCAGGTCGCCCAAAGGGCGGCCCCTCGACCTTGGCCCCCCCTCAGGGTGTGCCGCCCCCGGCCTTGAGCGCGCCGTCGACACGCCAGCCCTGCATCGCCGAGTGGAGCTGCGGCGGCGCGCGGCGCGAGCGCAGGGGACGGCAGATTGTGGGAACGCATCTGCGCGCGCGCACACACACAAACACACACACACGCGCGCACACACACACACACACAACAAACACACACCGCTGACTCCACCAGCCACACCCCCCTGGACACGCACTCACACTCTCTCTCCTTTTCACTCACACGTCCCAGCACACAAAGCGACCCGCCAAAGCAAACCCCGACCCACTCACCTCTGTCATGTGGTCGGCAGCGCGCGTGTATCCAGCCTTTGCCGCATCCACCACCTTGCGCCGCGCGTCCACCTGCGCTCGCAGGTCGTCCCTCTGCCGCTGCAGCTGCGGTTTAGACAAGGGACGCGCCGGGGCGCGCTTGTAGGTTTAGATTGGGGCGGCGACTGCGGCTTGTGCTGCTGTCGATCGGCGCGCGCTGCTGGCATGCAAAAAGCGCGAACAAAGCTGCTTGCGCGAAAAACGGCTCGTTGAGATCTGATCAGAAACGTCAATCAACGAAGGAAGACTGAATGCAAAACATGCCTCCACCCGCAGGGTTGGGAGCCAGCAGGTCCTGCCAAACGAGGGCCTGTGACCTCCCGAGGCCTCGAAAACCGTCAAGCGGCGTGTCGGGGGTCGGGATGAGCTAAGGCCCCAGGCCGCACCCGCACCTTCGAGAGGGCCTCGGCCAGCTGCCGCCCCTCCGCCCGCTTTGCCGCCACCCGCGCCGCCGCCTCCGCCGCCGCCGGCCCCGCGGCCGCGTCCTCGGCGCCGCCGCTGCGCGCGTCGCGGGGCGGGTTGGAGGGGCACTCAGCCGCGTCTCGTGGGTGAGCAATGCAGGTGCACGAGGGCGGCCCGGTGCGACAGGGGTGCAGCCGCGCCACTAGTGCGCCCCGCGCCGCCCCGTGGTGTCCCGTGCCGCATGACCCTAATGCGCCAGGAGCGTCGCCTCAGGGAAAGCAGACACCTTTCTGACTTAAAACAAAGCCTCCAACAAAACGAATCCTTGGAAGTTCTCGCCAACGTGCGTGTGGATTTCCCCGATGGGCCGCAGGCTTTGCACCACTGGCCCGCACCTGCCGCCCTCCGCGCCGCCGTCCGGCGCGCCGGCGCCCGCGCCCAGCTGCCGCCCCTTTTGCAGCGCTAGCGCCTCCAGGTCTGCCAGCTGCTGCCGCATGTCGGTCTCGCGTGCCAGGTCATCAAACTCCGCCATTGAGTTGTCGACTATCCCAGATACGATCTGCTTGTTGGATGGGTTTGAGTCGTGCCGATGCGTGTGGGAGTCTGTGGGCCGTGGGGTCGGTCTGGAACAGGGACTCGCATGGCGGCCGCGTGTGCTGTGATACCGGCCAGCACGGTGGAGCAGGCACCATGCTGGCCGCAAGTGTGGCTTCAGCTGCGTGCGGCGCAGCCGGCCCAGCCGGTTGCAGCTGTGCAGCGGTTGGGGCGCGGCGTGTGCAGTTTGCCGGGTCTGGCCTGAGTCGAGGAGCGGCGCACCCGCGTGTACAGCTGCCAGAACAGCCACAGCAGGTGGTCCGGTACGCCGTCCATAATGCGGTAGAACGTCTGGGCCGGCAGCGGGCGCAAGGGGCGGGGTGAGAGGGCGCCGCAATGGCTATGCACGTTCAAACGCTGCAGCGGTGCTGCGTCGAGTTGTCAACTCCGTCCGGACCGGCAGCGGACGCGTCGGACCCACCTGCTCGTCCACAACGTCAACTCCCACAGCAACCATCCGCTTGAAAGCATCGTGGAGCTGCAGGAACGACAGGCTCGTGTGTTGTTGTTGCTGGTGCTGCTCGGGTTCCCCCTCCACCTGGAGGTCTGATGCGCCGTTCTCGTCCATTTGCTTTACTATCTATGATAGCAACAACACGATCGAATATGGAGGCGCTAAGTTTGATCTGACGTGTAGAGGCGCGTTGGATCAAGATGACAGCTGTTGAGCACTTCGGGCGCAATCTTATTATCTAGTATGAGTGAAGATTTCCAAAGCCATCTAGAAAGTATACCGTTATCGCTGTATCACCAGCGACACACCCGTGCCAAGTCTTCCAAAGGCCCACGCCAGGCATCGGCGTGGCGTCTGACCGTCACAAACATCCAAAGCTGTAGTAAGATATGCGTACATTAAAGACGAGGTAGCCAGCTCTTCACATTTGCACCAGCTGCCACGCAGCTCGCAGATGGCCTTTGAAGCGCCCGTTTAAAAGTGTAGGTGCAAAGGTACAGCACGAACGGAAGCCCCGTCCATCGCTCAGCCGTCCTCGTCCGTGCGCATCAACCCGAGGCGCCGTCGCCGGTGCAGGCAGTGGCCGGCTCGCGCCTCTTGCACCTCCGCCCGCCCCTCGCAATCGCTGGGCGGTCCTGCACCCCATTTGCGGGCCCGACCAGCGGCAGCAGCTGCCGATGGGCCGCAGCGGCCGGGGCAGCCAGCTGCCGCCCCTTTGAACAGGAGCGCCCCACAGCCGCTTCCTGCCTGCATGGCGATGCCGGCGGGTGAGGCCGCCGGCGATCAGCAGCGGCTGCTGCCGGTGCTGCAGGGGGACGACGACCGTGGCCAGGAGGTCGACCCATGCGCCGGCGCAGCCCCTGACGCAACCGCCGCAGCAACCACCCCTGCACACGCTGCCGCCGTGGCCGCGCCGGCGCCCGTCTGCCCTGACGCGCCGCTTCCCTCCGACGCTGCGGCGGCGGCCGGCGGCGGCGCGCCCACGCCGCCGCCGTTCGAGACGCTGACGGCCGAGGATTTGGAGCGCGGATTCTCTCGGATCGCGTCTATGATATCCGACGTCCAATCCGCAGCCGACGGCCTCGCCTTCGACGTCTCCCAGGCCCGCGCCTTCCGCGCAGCTGCCGCCGCGGCGCTCGCCGCCGCCCTGCCCCTGCGCGACGCGCTCGCCGCCGCGGCACCCGCCGCCGCGGCCGCGCCACGGCGCGCGGC
>NW_014012756.1:0-3137 GCF_000611645.1 Monoraphidium neglectum
GGCCACGGCACATGGGTGATCCGGAAGCGTGGCCTGGATTTATGGGATCAAGGCGGGTGGAGGGGGGGAGGGAGGTTGGTCGCCTTGATGGCAATGGCGCAGGTGAATGCACCAGTGGCGCCTGCTGCCAGGTTGCCAGGCATGAGGAGCTGACAGTCAGAACCCGCCGCCCCGACCCGCCCCGCTCCTTTCATCCGCAGATCACAGCGAGCAGCAGCGCCTGACACACCTACTGTTGCTGCGGGGCCGGCGCATTAGCCGGGGCCCTCTGGGCCACGCACGTGTCCGATCGGCAGCCTGTAAATACCTCCTCTCTGCCAGCCCCAGCCTTGATGCGCCAGGTGCATCCCTGACGAAGGCCTGCACCCAGGATGGCGCGTGCACTGGCAGCATAGGCCCTTGCCTGGCGCACTGCATCATCCCGCCGCCCGCCGCGTAAAGCAAGGAACCATCGGAGCTGGCCTGCGCCTTGGCGCAGATGCCCACGTTTGACTGTGGCGCAGTGTTGGCGGGGCGCTGGAATCCCGTCGACGACTGTGTGGGAGTTCGCTGTCACCGCATGCTGCTGGCGTGAAGCGTCCAGCTCAGCAAGCCGTTTGACGGTGCGATGACATGGAAGGCCTGGAAGCTTTCATTGATGTCATGCAACTACAACGGACCGTGCAAGTGGGATGCGCATCTGTCCCCATTCATGCCACTTCAGATGGTCACAGGGCTCTGCAAGTCGCTGCTCAGGAGATCCTGTCACCGTCAAGCCACCCACATTCTTCCGCCTCGAGCGAGAATTTCCCATAGTGAAGGAGGATCCATTTTTGCATCCATGTATGAAGCTGTAGGTTGTCGCATGCCGTATCTCAGTGTCATGACCTCGACGATTGCGCCCCGCGGCGCCCGCGCAGACATGGAGATAGAGTAGAGACCGCTGTGCACGAATTATACTCCAGGTCAAGCCAATCAGACCAATTTCACCCGTGCTATTGATTATCGTCTACGACAGAAAGGCTACTTTGGCGCACAGACTCGCCCCAGTGCGGCGTGGTCCCGTAACGTCCGAGCACAGCGCGGATGACATGTACCGTACCCTTGGCTATTGAAATTGGGACAACTCACTCTACGCTTGCAGTCATGGATCAGGCCACCCAGGCCGTGGCGGATCGCGTGGAGGCAGCGCTCGCACTTGTCTGCGACCCCGCACTCCGCGCCGCTGCCCGCCGCCGGGCTGGCGCTCCAACAACACGGCGAATGTTCGTCAACGCAATGAGAGAGATGCGAGCAGCATGCGCGGCGCTGCCGCAGGGGCTGCTGCTGCGGCCTGCGGGCGTCGCATCCCTCCTAGCCAAGTTGGTCGACAAGTCAGCCAGCGTGCTGGAGGTGGATCTGGCCGTGGGCGCATGCGGCTGCTTTTTGAAGAAGCCTAGCTGCTTGCAGCAGGTGCGTCCACAGCCGTGGTGGTGCTGCTGCAAAGCAGGAGGAGCGGGAAACGCTGGCCGCTGCTCCGGCCGGAACGCGCTGGCGGGGTCGAAAGGCAGGGGCAGGGGCAGCGACCGACCAGGCTTGCAGACTCTTGCCATGCCTGCGGTGCTGCTCGTCAGCGGGGCGGCTTGCACCAACCAGCTCTCCTTGCCCCCACCGGCGCGCCTCGCCAGATGGCGGACGCGGGGTACGGCCAGGCGCTCTTGCGCTGGGTCGCGCGTGGCGACCTCAGCCGCACGACGCTCGACGCCGCGTGCACAGTCATGCAATCCTTGTGCGTGAGCAGCCCGCCACTGAGAATCGAAATCCTCATGATGCCCGAGGACGCAGCCGGCATCCTCATCGCCGCAGCAATGCCCTCGGACGCCGGCGAGTGCGCGGCCGGGCCGCTGCTGATGCTTGCGGTGCTGTCGGCCAACTTGATAGCGGACGGCAACTTGGACGGTGAGGCGGCAACGGCGGAGGCGGCGGCCCCTGCGATGCTGGCGGAGCGCATCGCGGGGCACGGGTCTTTGATGGATGCCGTGCGCCGTGCGCTGGCCGGCGGCGGCTCGGCGTCCGAGCCGGCCCTGCAGCTGGTCAGCGCCCTGCAGAGCCACAACATGCGCCGCCGCCCGCGCGAGGCCGTCCTCGCCTTGCTCGGCAACGGGCTGTCCTTGCTGCTCGACGGCGGGGGGGCGCGGCTGGGCGAGCCTTCTCTGGGCAACAGGCTCCTGGTGCTGGCGCGGCTCCTCTTGACGTGCGGCGACGAGCAGCAAGTGGCAGTGGCGGCCATGGTCGTCGAGCACGGCTTCATCCCGCTGCTGCTCAGGGCGCTGAGCAACCACGATTTCAATGTCAAGTCCAACGCCATGACAGTGCTGGTCAGGGTCTGCTGCTGCCCCGTCGGCCGCGTGGCCGCCACCGCGCACCCTGCGGCGCTCGCCGCGTTCTCCAACGTGCTGCGTGACGCAAGCGCGTTGGCGGGCGTCGCGGGCGGCACGGACGCGCACGTGCTCCCCAACCTCGCGGGCAACGCGCTGCAGGCAATCTGGTGCCTCATAGCGGACAGTATCGCTGCAGGCGACGCGTTCGCCTCAATGGCGCTGGCCCCGTCTGGCTCGGGCATCCTGGAGGCGGTGGCGCTGCTGCTGGCGGCGCCCGAGGACCGCCACATCCCATCTGTGCGGGCCGCTGCCGCCAGCGCCCTCAACGCCATCACTCGCGTCGCGCTCCACGACGGCCGGCTCGCGGCCCTGCAGACGAGGCGGCCCCTCGTGCTCGGGGCCGCCGAGGCGCTGGTTTGGGTTGCGGAGGACTTGCGCTGGGACGGGCGCTCAAATGACGGGGAGCCGCCGCCAGATTATGACAAGGGGCTGGCCTTGGAGGCGGCCGAGGCGCTCCTAGCCGCGCTGGACTGCCTCACGGACGCAACCGCCGACGACGGCGGCGGCGGCGCCGCCGCCGCGCTCGGGACCCTGTGTGAGAGAGGGCCCGAGGCGCTGCGGGCTTTCAGGGACGCGGCGGCGTACGCGGCCGGCACCATCGTTGCATCGCGGCCGGGTTGGGGCATGGGCGGGGAGGTGCACATGCTGGGGCTGCAGCAAGACGAGGCGTGGGCGGCTGCCATGTCTGGGCGCCTGGCCAGGCGGTTTGAGGTTCTGCACCAGCAGCAGCAGCGGCGG
>NW_014012756.1:3329-5471 GCF_000611645.1 Monoraphidium neglectum
CAGCAGCAGCAGCAGCAGCAGCGCAACTCAGCCGACAGCACCATCAGCAGCGGCCGCAGCAGAGACGATCGCTCAGCAGGGGCGGCACCCACAGCAGCGGGTGCTGCAGCGGGCTCGGAGCGGGAACAGAGGGAATCGGGGGCCTCAAGCAGCAGCAGCAGCATCGCTCTGCCTATCAATAGCAAGGGCTCACCCGAGCAGGGCCGCAGGGACGCCACCGGCGAAAGATGCGCGGCATGCGCCAAGACGCCTGCGGACGGCGTGCGGCTGCGCTTGTGCCGCGGGTGCCGCTCAGTGCGCTACTGCAGCCTGGAGTGCATGCGCAGCACGTGGCCCGGTCACCGCCAGGCATGCCGAGAGAGGCAGGCAGCAGCCAGTGCCGCTGCTGCCTGCCCGGCACCACAGGCTGGATGATCGTGAGGTTTAAGGTCAAGCTTTTAGCGTTATCCGTTGGAAGGCTTTCACATGCACGTTGAAGTTATAGTGAACTTTCTTCCGCACATGCAACCCCGTGCTTTAACCTTGTTTGTTACAGTATGAAAGTTTTTAAAGCCCTTGCAACAGCTCCACTGCAATCACAGGCACCAGGAGCAGCAATGCTGCCTATCTTTATGTGAAAATGCCCGATTTCAAACTGCAGGGATTTCTCAAAGGCAGCTCAGACTGAACCTGCTCTGCTTGCCGTGCAGCTGCAGCAGGTCCCGCATGTAGAGTAAAGCATGCAAGTGTGTGTGTGTCGAGTTGATGCAGGTGCAGTCTCTGGCCTCTGTGCAGCAACTGGGCTTGCACAGCTTGGATGCCCACCTACCTGCCAGCACTCATCGGCGTACGCCTTGCGCCCGCACAACCAGTGCGATAGCGCCCGCGCCCACTGCTGCACCACGCTTGCCGCCCACGACGCGTGCTGCGGCGCTGCAGGCTGCGCCGCAGCGGTCTTGTCTAGTCCGGCATGCACTGCACATACATGCAGGCCGCAGCCGTCGGCCAGCCACCCGTGGTGCGCCATCTGCGGGTGGTCGAAGCCATCTGCATGCACCAACTGCGGTGGATCGCCCCCGCAGGCCGGCTTGTGGCCACCCGAGATGCCTCCTCGCGCTCCACCCATGCCGCCACCCCGTCAGGGGCCTGCAAGGATGCGCAGCCGATGGAAGAGGAGACTTGAAAGAATCAGGGGTCGCAAAACTGAATTGAGTTCCGCAGGAGCGCTGAAGCATGGACGTGCTGCAGGGTGCTTATCCAACTGCGATGACACAGCAGAACTGCGCCTGTCAACACGGCCGTCTGGGTCAAACCAGCACTCAGGCTGTCATGACTGGTCAAGATTGCCCATGCCATCAACAGCACCCAGAACGCCGCGGGCCGGCACCCAACAGTGCCCCAAGTTGATACCCACAGCTTGCCTGGACTTCAAACAGCGGAAGGACGTGCTGGGTTCGCGACACAGGTGGTGCATGCTGTGGGTGCAGGGTGGCTACCAAACAGGCTCCTGATAGACTGCCTGTCCCCACAGGCAAGCATCAGACTCTGCCTTTTGGTCAAAATCAACACCCCGCTGTGCCACCTCACCTTTTGCCCGTGCAAGTGCTCTTGTGACGGTCAAGCGGCCGCGCGGCAGGGGCATTGGCTGGTGCAGCCGAGCATGGGGCCGTCGGCGAAAGGGGAGGGGGAACAGGCGCGGCAGGAACAGGGACGGAAGGAGAGAGGGGGGAGGGCAATAAGGGAGAGGCCAAAGGACGATGGAGGGGAGAACGCAGAGATGAGCGTGCTTGGGGTGGGATGTGCGAAGGGGTGGGTGCGGGTGGGGCCACCAGGCGTTCAGGAAGTGTGGGGTCATGGCTCAAACGCGCGGGGATTGCGGCAAGGGAGCACGAAGGGGGGTTTGGTACTACCAACCCCCAACTAGTAGTTGCCGTGTTGGCAACCTCGACGCAGTCGAGCACACCATTGGCGTCCGCTGGCACCCGCGCCGGGTGGTGAGGCGTCGTCAGAGGCTGACTTGCAATATCGCTGCCCCAAACCACCCCGCTCGCCTCATCCGCAGATCACAGCAAGCAGCAGCACCTGACACACCTCCTGTTGCTGCGGTGCACAATCATTGACCGGCGACACGCATGTGGGACCAGCAGCCTGGAATAATCTCCT
>NW_014012756.1:6222-9195 GCF_000611645.1 Monoraphidium neglectum
GCCAGCGCCAAGCTTGGCGCGTCAACCGCATCCCCAATAAAGACCTGCACTCGGGACGGCTCTTGCAGCGGCAACGCAGGCCATTAACCGGAGCGCTGCACTGAATCGCGAGGCCCGCCGCGGGGAGCAAGGAACGATCGGAGCTGGCCTGCGCCAAGGCGCAGTTGCCCCCGCATTGCTGTGTTGCATTGCTGGCAGCAAACGGAGATTCTGTTGGCGCCTGTGGGGGCACGGCTGTCACCGCAAGCTGCTTGCGACGAGCGCCCAACCGACTCAGCA
This sequence comes from Monoraphidium neglectum, assembly GCF_000611645.1. NCBI lineage: Eukaryota > Viridiplantae > Chlorophyta > Chlorophyceae > Sphaeropleales > Selenastraceae > Monoraphidium > Monoraphidium neglectum. The sequence goes on from NW_014012756.1 coordinate 6,502, forward strand.
CATCGCTCATCGGCGCGACAACACAACGGCTGGAAAGTTTTGAATGCATGTAAATGTTTTAGATTCATGGACGTTCAAATGGATCCCGCAACACTCCCCAGACACGCCAGTTCAGGTCGGTGGTCACAGGGAGTCTGCAAGTCGCCGTGTGCTGCCCAGGAGATCCTGATGACGGCAAGTAAGCCACCCTCATGCTTCCGCCTCAAACAAGTTGCTCACATGGTAGAGGCTCTAGTTGTGCCCCCATGTACGAAGCATTAGGTGGTCATGCATCGTCATCTGCCGACGGCCGATGACGGCCCCGCGGCACCAGCGCAAACCCGCAGAAGGTGCAGTGCACGGGCGCACCCGCGGCGTCGCGGCACAGGGGGTCGCACTCAACTGTTTCACTGAACACCCGCTTGCCGCCCAGGAGTGTCCCCTGCTCAAAGACAACCAGCGGGGAAGGGTGCGGGGGGGGGGGGCGGGGCGGCTGCGCGGGTTTGGTCGTGGGCCAGGTCATGCCTAGCGGACTGGTTTCAGCTGCACTGCTCAATGTTGTCTACAACAGACAGGCTCCAACGCTTGTGGTGCAAAGATATCACATACAATCAGCGTGGACTTGCCCTATGGGGCGTGGGCACATCCGAGCACATCGCGGCTGACATGTCCCATGTTAGTTCCAAACTCTGGAAGAATCACTTACGCTTTCAGCCATGGATCCGGCCGTCCAGGCCGTGGCGGATCGCGTGGATGCAGCGCTTGCACTTGTCTGCGACCCAGCGTTCCGAACCGCCGCCCGCCGCCGGGCTGGCGCTCCAACAACACGGCGCCTGTTCGCGAAAGCCATGGAAGAGATGCAAGCGGCATGCACGGCGCTGCCACAGGGGCTGCTGCTGCGGCCTGCGGCCGTCGCATCCCTCCTAGCTATGTTGGTTGACAACTCAGCCAGCATGCCGGAGGTGGATCTGGCGCTCGCCGCCTGCGCCTGCTTCTTCACGGTGCCAAGCTGCTTGCAGCAGGTGCGCCCACAGCTGTGGTGGTGCCGCTTCAAAGGAGGAGGGGCGAGGCGAACGCTGGCCGCTGCTCCGGCTGGACAACCGGGGGCACGGCAGTGTATCCGAAGTGGAAACCGACCAGGCCTATGCATTCTTTCCGTATCTGCGACGCTGCTCGCTAGTGGAGTGGCTTGCACCAACCAGCTCTCCTTGCCCCCACCGACGCCCCCCGCCAGATGGCGGACGCCGGGTGCCCCCAGGCACTCTTGCGTTGCGTTGCGCGCGGCACTCTCAGCCGCAGCTCGCTAGACCTTGCGGGCGCAGTCGTGCAAGCCATGTCCGCATGCCACTCTTCCGTGCGATATGACCTTCTTACGATGCCCGAGGATGCAGCCGGCATCCTCATCGCCGCGGCAGTGTCCCCAGGAACGAGTGGGTCCGCTGGCGGGCCGTTGCTACTGCTCGGGGTGCTGTCGGCCAATTTGATGGAGGACGGCAGCTCGGACAGCGTCGCGGCAGCGGCGGCGGCGGCCGCCGCGGCAAGGGCGGTGGCGCTGGCGGAGCGCATCGCAGGGGACTGCGCGTTGATGGGGGTCGCGCGCCGCGCGCTGGCCAGCGGCGGCTTGGCGTTCGTGCCTGCCCTTCGGCTGGTCTGCGCGCTGCTGAGCCACAACACGCTCCGCGGCCCGCGGGAGGCCGCCCTCGCTGTGCTTGGCGACGGGTCGCCCGTGCTGCTCAGCGGCGGGGGGGCGCGGCTGGGCGAACCCTGCCTGGACGCCCGGCTCACGGTGCTGGCGCGGCTCGTCGCGGCGTGCGGGGAGGAGCAGCGGGCGGCCGTGGCGGCCGCGATCGTCGGGCGCGGCTTCATCCCGCTGCTGCTCAGGGCGCTGGCCAGCCACGACGTCGCCGCCAACGCCATGACCGTGCTGCTCGCGGTCTGCAGCTGCCCCGTCGGCCGCGCGGCCGCCACCGCGCACCCGGCGGCGCTCGCCGCGCTCTCCAACGTGCTGCGCGACGCCAGCGCGTCGGCGGGCGCCGCGGGCGGCGCGGAAGCGCACGAGCTCGCCGCACTCGCGGGCGACTCGCTGCAGGCAATCTGCTGCCTCATAACGAGCAGCGTCGCCGCCGGCCACGCGTTCGCCGCGATGGCCCTGGCTCCGTCTGGGTCGGGCATCCTGGGGGCGGTTGCGCAGCACCTGGCGGCGCCTGGTAGCCTCAGCCTTCGTCACATCCTGCCGGTGCGGGGAGCTGCCGCCACCGCCCTCAACGCCATCACTCGCACCGCGCGCCGGGACGGCCGGCTCGCGGCCCTGCAGACGAGGCGGTCCCTCGTGCTTGGGGCCGCCGAGGCGCTGGTGCAGGCCGCCAAGACGCTGGATGAAATGCGCAGGGACGGGCGCTCACACAACGGGGGGCCGCCGACAGAGCTTAATGAGAGGTGGGCGTTACGCGCGGCCGAGGCGCTCTTGGCCGCGCTGGACTGCCTCACGGACGCCACTGCAGACAACGCAGGCAGCGCCGCCGCGCTCGGGGCGCTGCGTGAGAAAGGGCCCGAGGCGCTGCGGGCTTTCAGGGACGCAGCGGCGTGCGTGACGGCCGCTGTCCTGGCGACGCGGCAAGGTGGCAGCATGGGCAGCAAGGCGCACAAGCAGGGGCTGCAGCAACACGAGGCGTGGGTGGCTGCCATGTCTGGGCGCCTGGCCAGGCAATTCGAGGA
>NW_014012756.1:9622-15903 GCF_000611645.1 Monoraphidium neglectum
TTTGCACCAGCAGCAGCAGCGGCAGCAACAGCAGCAGCAGCAGCAGCAGCAGCAGCAGCAGCAGCGGCAGCAGCAGCAGCAGCAGCAGCAGCGAGAGCAGCCACATCTGAGTCAGCAGCAGCAGCACCACCACCACCAACAGCAGCAGCAGCAGCAGCAGCAGCACAGCTCAGCCGTCAGCACCGCCAGCGGCGGCCGCAGCAGAGATGATCGCTCAGCAGGGGCGGCACCCACAGCAGCGGGTGCAGCAGCGGGCTCGGAGCCGGAGCAGAGGGAATCGGGGCCCTCCAGCAGCAGTACCAGCACCAGCAGCGGCAGCGCTCTGCCTGTCAACAACAAGGGCTCACCCGAGCAGGGACGTAGGGCGCCCAGCGGCGAAAGATGCGCGGCATGTGCCAAGGCGCCTGCGGACGGCGCACGGCTGCGCTTGTGCCGGGGCTGCCGCTCAGTGCGCTACTGCAGCCTGGAGTGCATGCGCAGCGCGTGGCCTGGCCACCGTCAGGCATGCCAAGAGAAGCTGGCAGCAGCCAGCGCGGCTGCTGCCTGCCTGGCAGCACAGGCGGAGTGATTGTATCACGAAGGTCAAGCTTCTAGCGGTATTGCTTAGAATGCTTTCATGCGCATGATCATGATGTAGAATAGATTTTGTGCTGCACATGCATCATCTTGCGTCGACCTTGTGTGTTGAGATTTGCTGTGTTTTGAGCCATTTCACCAGCCCCAGTGCAATCACAGGCAACAGCAGCAGCAATGCTTTGCATGAATTGCTCAACGCGCAGTTGCTACCTGCAAGGAAGCGCTTTTTCAAGGCGGCCGACACTCAAGCTGCCCTGCTTGCAATGCAGGTGCAGCAGGGTTTCGCATGTAAAGCATACATGTGTGGTTGCATTACTTAAGTACTGGTGCAGTTTCTGGACTCTGTACGGCAATCGTGGTTGCTTGCACATACAGCTTAGATCGCGACGCACCTGCCTACGATCATCGCGGCACGCCGCAATACACCCGCCCAGCCGCCGCAACAGCGCCCATGCCCACTGCTGCACGATGAATGCTGCCCACGCTGCTGCCAGCATGCCTGCAGCGCCGCGGCCGTCCAGTGCGGCACGCGCCGCACATCTAGACCAGACCTGGGCCGCAGCCACCCGTGGTGCACCATTTGCGGGGTGGTCACAGCTGTGCATGGGTCGGCCCCGTCGGCCAGCCCTTGGACACCCAGGGTGCCCCCTCATTCAACCCAGGCTGCCGTCTCCTGGGGGGGTCCTGCAGGGATCTGCAGTCACAGAGCAGGATGGAGAAGGTCAGGGGACGTAGCACTGAAACTTTGAAGGAACACTGTGAGATGGCATGCACTTGTTGCCGGCTGTGATCCAATTGTGACAACACAGCAGAATCGTCAACTAGGGTCGATCAGCAGTCAAAGGTCGTGACCGGTCGACGATACAAATGCCATCGTTACCAACCAGAGGCTGGGCCCGCGCCCCACAGCGCCTCGAGCCGATGCCCATCGCGCAGACAGCTTAGCCTGGGTAGAGGTTCAAACAGCGGGAAGAAAGCCGCGCGATGGGCTCCCCGCATTGGAATCCAAGAACCGCTGCCGGGAGAAAGCAACGATCAGACGCTTGCATGCATCAAGTTGCAAGTTTCCACGCTTGAGTCTGCTGCAATGCTGGTGGGACTCAAAGATTCTGTTGGCGCTGTGGGGGCAGGGGCTGTCGCCGCAAGCGGGTTGCATCGAGCGCCCGGCTCATGTTGTCGGGCGGCGAAATGACACGAAAGGCTTGAAGGGTTTAAGAACGTGCGAATCGACGTGCTAATGGACAGCGCGACCGTCTCCAGACATGCCACCCTGGGTGGACACGAGGCTGCCCAAGCCGGCCGGCCGGCGACGGCTCGCCGCGAACTTGAGCAATCGTCTAGTCAGCAAGGTTCTCGGCACATCAGACCCCTCTAAGCCGCCAAGCCATATGTGCACACTTTGGTCTTGAAAATTTCAAGAGGAAGAATCAATTGCAGGAAGAAGGAGGCGAGATGCTGAACGGGCACTGTGCCCCCGTGGATCGCGACAAACTTGGACGCCGCAGCGTTCACCGACATGATGCGAGATGTCCTTGCACGTGACTTTTAATCAATGCGATCACAGTTCACAAAGAAAACTGCTTATCCCACAGGCACTCAAACAGCTGCTCGCCCCGCTCCACGACCGCGGCCGGCACCTATCCTTGTCGCTAGTCGCCCCCCGGAAGTAAGCGTTCGCTCTTGCGAGCTGAACAGCGAGTGCGCAGGCCCAAGCGACCGACTTCCACCGGAGCCTATCGGCCCTTGCCACCATGACCCTTTGCGAGGGCGACGTGGCCCACGGGCGAGCGGATGAAGGACAACATCTCCACACGCATCTTGAGGATCAGGTGGGCGCACCAGGCGGCGCGAGCGCGACGCGGCGCCGCATCAGCGGACCGATGGCGGCCCCGTCGCAGCACAGTCGCGGCCCGCGACACGTGCGCGGCGCGCCGATCAGCCTCAGCCCACTCGGACCTGGTTTGCAGAATTCGCGCTACCGCATGCAGCAGCGTCCCCGGCTGCCTCTCCTTCGTCCGCTGCTGGCTCCGCCCCATTGGTCCCGCCGTTTTAAACAACCCCCCGCGCGGCGCCGCAGGACGACGAGAGGGTCTGCTGGATCTGCCTCGGCGGCGACGACGAGTCAGGCCACCTCGTGCAGCCCTGCGCCTGCCCCAGATACACGCACGCCTCCTGCCTCGCGCGGTGGCAGCTCGTCAGCGCCGGCAAGAAGTGAGCGCCGCCGCGCTACGAACGGGGGCAGACCAAGCGGACGGGCGGGGCGACTGCCGCGGCCGCACAGCGTGGAGCCCTAGCCGTCTTGGCATGCATGATCTCCGTGCGCATGCCTCGCGTTGATGCACCCGCGCGGCCCCCTCTCGCGTATCTTTGCCTGCAATGTTGCATCGCGCCCCCACCTCACACTCGCAGCGAGGAGTCGCGCTGCCGGTTCTGCGACAAGGTCCTGCCAGACTGGCGCCCGGCGCTCACGCCCACTGCGCTGCAGCCCAAGCCCTCCGTCATGTCTGTCCGCTACAGGTACGCACCCCCGACAGCTGCGGCCCCGCGCCGCCACCCCCCGCACGCGCCCGTCCCGCACCACCGTATTGGCCTGCGCCCGCCTCTGGCCCCGCAGAGCCGCGCCCCCTCCCCTGTCGCTCACCAGCCGCGCCCACGCCCGCGCCGGCCCGCGTCCCGCAGGGGCGTGACGCACCGCATCCAGTACACCCCTGGCCCCGACGGCCTGGAGTCCTTTCTCAACACCCTGCAGTCGATCGGGATCAAGGTCGCCTCCGCGTCCCAGGTGACCTTCCTCTGCCGCTCCCCAGACACCGGCGAGGAGATGGCCCTGCGCGGCCTCAAGGCCTTTGACGCCGCCGCATACTGCGCCTCCATCACCGCTGCCAAGCGCATCCAGCGCAACCTGAGCCGGCGCCGCAGCAGCGGCGCGGCGTCGGACGCGGCCGGGGACATGGGCGTGCACGCGGCGCACCCGGAGTCGCCGACCGCGGCGGGGGCGGCGCGGCGCTGCGAGGAGGGCGGCGCGGTAAGGGCAGAGGCGAGCGGCGGCGGCGGCGCTAGCGGCGGCAGCAGCGACGCCGAGGAGGGGCCTCCGCGCAGCACCGCAGCGGCCGTGTCGGCGGACGGCGGCATGGTCGCAGCTTCTGAGCAGCTGCCGCTGCGCCAGCGCGTGGTGGCGCATGTGCATGCGGAGGCGCTGCAGGAGGGTGCGGGCGCGCAGGCAAGCGCCGTGCCGGCGCCTCGGAGCGCGGCGGCAGCAGAGGAGAGCAGCGCGGCGCTGCCATCAGACCGGCGGCGCAGCAGCGCCGCCAGCAGCAGCAGCGGCCGTTCGCGCCGCAGCCGCCGCGGCACTCACAGCCAGCTCTGGAACGTGGCGGCATCCCTGGTGGCTATGGTGGTTGGCGGGCGACGGCAGCAGTAGCGGGGTTGGCGGGATATCGTCGACTTCAAGAGCTCCACGGCCTGCGACTCGACATTGCGGGCGCCATTAGGCGCGGCGCAACCTACCTGCGAATGCCAGCCTGCGGGCTGCCAGCTAACAACTGCGTGTGGGCGGGCTGGGCTCGCTGCATGCTGCTCGGAGTTGCCACAGCCACTGGCATCGCCCCTGCGCCTGGTCCTGCAACTCAATTGCAGCCGTAGATGGGGGACAGCTTTGATGATGCGAGCAGCCACATCAGCCAATGGGCATTTTGGCATTTTTGTGTTGAGGGGCCCGATGCAAGGAGGCGCCGCCTCATTTGGGTCGTGTGCATTAGGATGGCGCCCGGCCATCGTCCCGGGAGCTGAGACGCTCTCGAGCACCCGCACCTGCTGGCTGCCTGTCACCTCACACCTTTTCGCCTCCTTTTTGCCTGCTGGCCATGATTATGACTCCGGAGCGTGGCTGGCCAACAGCTCGCCCGGGCTTGCGCTTACAAAGCGGCGGCTGCTTTGCACTGTACGGAGAGCACGGGCCGAGTGCTGCCGCGCAGCCCGACCGTGCGAGTCGCCTGCTTCCTTCACGTATGAGACCACAGTGGGTGGTGGCGCCTCTCTGATTGGTCTTGCAAAATTGGGGTCCGTTCCGGTGCGCCCTGTGCGCGAGTCGGTCGTGCCGTTTGCATGTGGGTTCCAGCTCTGCAGGGCGCAGCCCAAGCTTGCTGCGCGCGCCTGGGCGCTGACAGCGAAGCAGGGAATCCCGACCTCCCAACAAAAATTTCTCAAGTCGTCTGCTCTAGCGCTTTCTTATACCCAGGCACGTTTGTCTTGTTTCCTTGAGACGCCACAGGGCACGCGGCGCGCTGTACGCCCCTGCCCCCTCCCAAAATCACCGCCCAAAAGCAATTGCATGAAGTGCCCATTCAGGCTGCTTTGCGATCTTCCGGCTTCTGGACGGATCTGGTGCTTGTGTGCATGCAATGCAATACAGCCACTGCACAGGCCTCCATTGGCCGCTGCGCCACAAACACAAAGAAGCTGTAAAAACATCAAGTGAGCGTTTGCACATCAGTGCATGAACTGGCGAAGCTTGACATCAGGTGTTAGGCACAGCTACTGCAAGAAGAGAACGTCGTGTTGCGTGGTGACCAGCCTCTGTCTCTGGATTTCTAGACAGCATCGTACACGCAGTGCACACCAAATTGCAGGGGCGGGGATTGGTTGCTGATGTCATTGATCCGCCATCAGCCTGGTGCAGAGCGTAGCGAGCTTTGCCGCCTCCTTGGCTGTCTTCAACATCGCACAGGCCTCGAGACCGTTGAATACCTTTGTACCATACCTATCGTTAGCGCTTGATTGATCTGCGACCTTCCACCTCGAGGTGATGTGTCGTCTACAAAGCGCACTGTGTAGTATGCATTGTATTGTAAGCTGATATGAATTGTGTTAGAATGGGAACGCACTGCAAGGCAACTTGCTGACCCAGTGCGGGCGTTGCGCCGAATCAGGCACGCAGCGCTGAGCGCACGCGCACCACCTTAGTGTACCCAGAGCACCCCCCACGCGAGTGGGTGACGCGCGCATGATGCCGGGAGGCTGGCTCGCAGCAGGGGCGGGTGAGTGGGTCGTGATTGCACGGCAAGGCGTCTGGGCTGCAAACCCATGAAGTTGCGAGCGACGCTGCCGCCGTTGCTGTCTGCTCGGCCCATGCGCTGCAACCTTGGCGATCCCCATGCCGTGGCGTGGCTGTCCCGGTGCCCAGTCGTGCCATCCCACGTGCTTTATACATACACAATCGCACGCACGCATGCACACAACTCATGTGTGCACACCCGGGACCGCAAACGCCGCTGCACAGGCTTTGCCTTCCACTTCCTCAACAGGTGAGCCTGTGGCGACCCGCATGGCTCCTCTCAATGCTTGTTTGTAGTACACAGCAAAGCAGCAAGCCCTTGTCACAGCATTGAACGCCGTTGACGGGTGACCGCCGCCACCGCACCCTCCGCAGCAAGTGGCAGGAGGAGCGCAAGGCGCGCATAGAGCGCGTCAACGCGCAGCTCCGCAACTTTTACGGCCCGCTGCTGGCCGCGGTGTCGGCCACCAAGAGCGCCTACGATGCGCTCATCACGCAGCACAGCCCAGACGGCTCCCAGGGCGCGTTCCAAGACGCGGTGTGCAGGGGCCTCCCTCCCGCTGCGGCGGCGGGGGACTTGGGGCCGGGGCGGCAGGTGCCAGGTGGCAGCGGGAGAGGCGGGGGCTCGCCAGACGTGTGTTCAGGCCTGCAA
>NW_014012756.1:16075-16604 GCF_000611645.1 Monoraphidium neglectum
GACGTGTGTTCAGGCCTGCAAGGCGCGAGAGGATGGCACATGGTTTGGGGACATGATTAGCAAGGGCGCACCTGTCCGTCCGACCCGCCGCCCCCCGGCTGACCAGTGCTGGCGTGCACGCGCCCCCCCTCCCCCAATCCGCCCCCAAAGGTCCATTCTGACCCAGGCGGCGTGGAGGCTGAGGCGTACCGCCTGTGGGTGCAGGCCGTGCTGCAGCCGCTGAACGAGCAGGCGGCCGCGATAGTCAGCGACCACATAGGTGCGGCAGAGCCCGCGCGTGTGCGCGCGGCAGGCCGGCGCTCGGGCGCGTGCACTCGGCGGGGCGGCGCCTGAAGCACGTGTCGGGCGCGGGCGCGCGGCCTCGCAGGGCGGCTGAAAACGCGGCCGCCGCGGCACGAGCGCGGCACATGCCGAGGCAGTGCTTCGGGCTGTAGCCGTGTGGGCCGCAGTGCTCGTGTCCCCACGTGAGGATGGCCCTGCGGTGGGGCCCAGCCTGCCCAAGAGGCGCGCCGGCCCGCGGCGCCGCATT
>NW_014012756.1:17260-21489 GCF_000611645.1 Monoraphidium neglectum
CCCCCCGCCCTTGCGCCCTCAAGCCCGCCGGCGGCCGCACGTGCATGCATATGTCGTAAACCCGCGAGCACCTTGATCGTCCCCCCACCGCGATTTATTCTCGTCACATCACTTCTCTTGCCAAATGCTTACTGTTGGAGACCGCGCCAAGCGCTGCCCCAGGCCGCGGCATCAAGCCCGCCACCCACCCCTCCACGCGGCCAGACATGCTCGACAATGCGCGCCTCGTGCCCGAGCTGCTGCAGCTGGTGGCTCACGTCTCAACGATGCGCGTCGTGCTGCGGCGCTGGGACCGCGGCGACTACGCCGCCGCGTCGGCGATCACGTACCCGGACAAGCTGCTCGGGGGCTGCGAGGCCGAGTTCAACAGGCAAGGGGGGGTCTTCTTCGCGCCGGCTGCGTGCTGGCGGTGCCGAAAGCAGCCATGGGCTGCGTTCGGGCTAGGAGCGGGCTTTGTCAGGCGGCCGGCAGGGGTGAGGTGGGAGGTCGTGCGCCAGCAGAGCCGTCCTGTGTGATTCGCTGGTTCAGCTGCAGTCACCCGACTGCATTCCCTGCTGACCGCCGCCACGTCCACCATACCCGCCCCCTGTCCGCTTCCCCGCCCGCCCCGGGCCGCGAGCACCCTGCTGCCTCCCCTCCCGCCGACGGCCCCGCTGACACCTATCCTCGCCACCCACAGGGTGAAGATGCGCCAGGCGAAGCTGCTGGGGGAGACGACGCCCAAGGCAGTGGACGGCGGGGTCAAGCTGGAGGTGCGCGGCCCCATGGGGGCCAAGGTGCGCGCCATCGGTCCTGCTGCAGCTGGCAGCATCGGCGGCGGCGTCAGCAGCGGCGGCGAGCAGGGTACGATGCCGCGCTCCAAATTATGATCCCCCTGCCCCTTGCCTTCTCAAACCAGCGATGCCAGAGAGTGCAGGCGTTGTGTTGCTGTCGTTTAGCCCGCTATTGGATGATGTTATTGCGGGGCTGTCGAGCCACAGGAGGCGAGGCGGCATGACCCGTGTCGTGCTGACCAAGCTGTAGCTCACATGACTGAAAAGAAGCCATGTATACCATCCTGGATCGCGCCCGCTTGGATAAGTAAAGGAGCGCGCGAATCACAACGCAACTATCAAACGGGATTACAGTCACCGTGCTGGCACCACAAGCAGCCGCCAGCACACGGGAGCGTTGCTTTGCTCTGTTGGCGGGTCGCCTGCACACATCACTCCAGCGCCTCCTCCTCATCCGGCCTGTCGTCCTCGTCGACCTCCTCCTCTTCCTCGTCCTCCTCCTCGGCCTGACCTTGCCGATCCACCTCCTCCTCCTGTTGCCGCTGCTGCTGCTGCTGGGGCGCCGCCTGCTGGCCCCCGCCTGGCCCAGCGCCGCCGCCGCCGCCGCTGTTTTTGCCCGCCTGCAGCCGCAGCTGCCGAATGAGGGGCGCCCAGGGGTCCTGGCTGAAAGCGGGCGAGTAATAGCGAGAGATGTCCCCGCCGCCGCTATGACCGCCGCCGCCGCCCCGGCCCCTGCCGCCGCCGCCCCTGCCGCCACTATTCCCGCTGTCAAAGCTGCCGCTGTCAAAGTCGCCCGTCCGCGGCATTTTGCCGCCGCCACCCCGTCCCCTCCCGCGGCCACGGCCGCCGCCGCCGCCTCCGTGTTGGCCGCCGCCACCGGCTGCTGGCAGCATCGGGGGGCCGACGCCGGGCTGCTGCTGCACAAACGTCAGGCGCGGCCCCCCGAGGAAGGGCCCTGGCATTTGCGGCTGCTGGTGCGGCGGCACCTGCCAGGGCCCACCCATGACAGGAGGCAGCCCCGTGGGCGGCGCCCCCCCAAATGGCGGCCGTGGCAGCGGCCCACCAGCCCCAGCCGGGGCGCCAAACGGTGGCCGCAAAGCTGTCGGGCCGCCAGGCGGCGGCCGCGGGCCGGGTACGCCGCCGCTCATCATGCCCATGCCTGCGAGGCGGTTGGGTGACGAATGGGGGCCATGGAGCAAACCAACGCACTATGGTCAGCCGCCTCACCCCAGGATGCAGAACAGGTTTACACACGGGAGCCTTGCATGAAGCACAGGCCCGCGACCTCGCGCGCGCAACTCCCTCGCACCTGGCATCTGCGGCGCCGCCGTGGGCCGCGGCGCCGGCGGGGCGCGTTGCGGCGGGGGCTGCTGCGCAAACGCGGCCAGCGGGTCCGAATAGAAGCTGAAAGATGCCGGCTGGGCCTTTTCTTCTTCTGCGAATGGGTTGAAGAGCTTGGGAGCCATGTGGAGCGCACCAGCAGCAGCCCACCCGCACACGTGCACCCCGCCGTGGGCGAGAGCCGCGTGGCGAGCCAGCACTGCCGCCAACTGCACGACAGCAGTGTGCTGCTGCTGCGGTTCGCAGAGGGTTGAAAACGCGCAGGCGCAGCAGCCCAGCGATGTGAAAGCCGCCTGTTATGTGTATTGATCAGAGTGGGCCTTCCAACATAGGCAAATAGCAACTTTCGCCCAGATCGTGCGCTGCCAGTGGCTCTGGATGCGCTCAGATCTTGCTGACAGCAGCGATTTTTGAAGTAACCCCTGCACCACAAAACAGATTTGATGACCGGAACGACATGGTGAAATGAGTCAACATTGGCGTCACTTGCATGTGGCACCAGCCACTTGTGCCGGTCTTGCCGACTCAGCAGGCTGGCTGAGTGCAGCGGAATTTCTCATTCAGGACAACATCCACAACATGCCGATGCTTTTGAGGCAAGGTGCAGGTGCACCGCCTGCATAGGGTGCCATGCAACATGGCTGCATTTTTGCCACCCATGTGACTGACTGGCTACCCGCCCAGAGCATTTTGTGTGCTCTGGGGCTTCCCGCAGAATTGCCTGTAACTTCTGCTGCTGCTGCTGGGACACGACCGGGGTCCCATGCACGTCTTGGTGAGCCAGTGATGAGCACTGTTTTGATGACCAAGAGGATTGCCCCTCAGGCACCTGCTGTCAGCTGGCAGCCGTATGCATGTGCACCAGCGCGCGCATGGCAAAATGAATGTTTCAATTCAGGTTGCATATGAAGCTGGAGGGGTTGCATGCGGCTGTACTAGGACCTTGGTGGAACAAAAGGCGTCGGACCGCACTCGCGAGTGGTCAAAAGTCGGGGGGTAAACGGGCAGCGAAACAACCACTACACTGCAGTGCTGTAAGGCAGGTGCACTGCCTACTTTGGCTGCACAGGACACCACCAGGCAGCGCTCGTGTGGGCACTCCCTTGGTGCACGGCCACTGCTGACAAGGGCGCCACCCGTCACGGCGGACGGGCACGACCGCGGCAGGCGAGCGCTGCTGCAGTCATATGTGCAAGCAACAGAGCTGTTAATGGAAAGTCTTATGTTCGAGATTCAAGTTGATCATTCGAGCACATCCCAAGTTCCCAACGCACGCGCGAACGCATTGGCGCCTGATCATCCTCGTCAGCTCCCCTGCAGCACCGCTTGGCCCCTGCGTATTGAGGGAGAGGCATGCGAAATCAATTGCTTTCGCGTGCCCTCGGCACGCTGCTCGCCTCTCGCGCACGGGCTCGTGGCGCCCTGCCAGGTCGCGGCATCAGCAGCGCTAGCGGGCTGTTGGGCGCATGCACCGCTCTCGACCCTTGCCTCGGCACCCCGCAGCTTGGGCACACACTTTACATGCCGCGCAAACCCGCGGCGAGTGCCTTGCTACGATCCGTGCGGCGCATGGGCGGCGCAGCGCCGCAGACAGGGCGCCTGGTATCGTTCCCGCTGGCCCAAACCGGGGAGGGCATCAGCGAGTGCGAGCTTGTCGAGTGGCATGTCAAGGTGGGCGCCGCAGCTGCTGCTGCTCCTGCCCCTGCTGTTGCTGCTGCTGCCGTGTCTGCTCCTCCCGCTGCCCCTGCCAGTGATGACGTTCCAGGGCGCACCTGCGGGTGCTCTGCTGCCGTTCACATTCCTTGCAGCAGCGGCGGCGTGACCTCAGCCTGCCCTGCCCGTGTCAATCGCATGCGGCTGAGACCCCTCCTCTTGAATCGCGTCCCTCTTCCGCAACCCCCCTCACAACTCCCAGGAGGGGGACATAGTAGAGGAGTTTCAGCGTGTGTGCGAGGTGCAGAGCGACAAGGCCTCGATAGAGATAACTTCGCGATACGGCGGCACAATACAGCGCCTGCATCATGCAAAGGGCGACATGGTCAAGGCGCGCACTTGGGGGGAGAGGGATGCAGCAGAATTTGAGTCGAGGATGGGGAGGGGGGCAAGGGGTTTCGG
>NW_014012755.1:0-7748 GCF_000611645.1 Monoraphidium neglectum
GGCCAGGTCGAAACGCAGCGACGGCGGGCTGGCTGCTGGTGGCCTGGCTTTTGGGGGGCAAATGCAGGCCCTAGCCCGACTGGGAGCACTTGCTTCTGAGAGAGTGGCTGGCGTCAGCTGGCTGCGGCTTCTCCAGCGGGAGACGGCTTTCGGGCGCAGCTCTATGCGGCGTCTCACACCATTCCAACAAGGAAGCATGCTTGTACGTGGCGACCAGCTAAGGTGGATGTTGTCGGCGTGCTGCTCAGCCACGCTCAGGGGCGCCAACTGGGTTTGATCCCTGCCGCCGACACTGCATTGCCGCCGGTCCCCTTGCGCGGCGCGCCGGCCGCGCTAACCGCGCCCGCCGCGCCAACCGCGCTCACCTGCGACAGCTCCGCCTTGGCGCGCGCCAGCTCGAACCGCTGCGCCACGTAGTCACCCGCCCACGCGAGCAGCTTCCTCTCGCGGGTCGCCTCCACGCCGTTTGTCACGACCACCGCGCCGGGACCGTTGGCCCAATTGTCAAATACCTCGACCCGCTTGTCGCCCCACTGCGCGCGGCGCCGGCGCGACAGGGTGCGTTCGCCGCGGGAGTGGTTCTCGTGAGTGCACACGGGTCGGGCTGTGCACGAATGGGAGGCGCACGCGGGCAAGGGCTCCGATGGCCGGGCGGGCAATTGGGATCCGGCACCCCAGGAGAAGGGGACTTGTCTGGGCAGCCTGCGAGCGCAGCAGTGAATATCATCCTGCCACTTGCCCGAAGCTGCCATCACGCATGCGCTGGTTTGGCCCATGCATGAACACCCAATGTCCTCAAGGGTGGGAGAGTGCACGCGGAACGGCGGGGGTGTGCGTGGCCAGCTGCCGCCGTCATGCAGCCCTCGCGCAGTGCACGTTCATGAGATTGCTGCCCTCTGGTGGCTTGCCTGGAGGCCGATTACGGCGTTGCTGCCCTGCTGCCACGCGGCAGCTGAGTGGCCGTCGTAGTTCACCACGACATACTTGTACTCGTACACCATGCCTGAGTTGATGGGAGTTGATCGAGTTGGGAGAACGCGGCTTTGGTTGGAGGTGGTGATACTGTGTGAAGACGTGGCGGCTCGCATCGATTGTGCTCTGGAAAAGCGGCGGCTTGGTCGCAAACCGATGACCACAACCGACAAAAAGGCAGCGTGCGACCAGTTGACGCGACCAGTTGGGCGGTCAGCTGGCGGGTTGGGAGGGATGACCACTGCGCCCCAGCACGAGGTCAGAGCCGCGAGGCGTGGGAGGTGTGGCGCAAGGCGAGGGGTGCACACGGGGCACCATCCCTGATAGGACGCACGGTTTGTGTGGGTTGGGGTCCTTGTTGCCAACTGTGTACATGCTTATGTCAAGAGCATTGCCGGCCTCACCCGCATCGAGGTCAAGGGTCACGTTCCAGAGATCACCCTCGGACCAGGTCATAACAGGCGCCTTTGAGAGGTCCCAGGCACCTGCTTGTTTTGAAGGTTGTCAAGTCAGCGGTGAGACGGCGATGGCGTGCGTGTGTGTTCACACGTGTGTGTGTATGTGTGTGTGTGTGTGTGTGTGTGTGTGTGTGTGTGTGTTTGTGTGTGTGTGTGTGTGTGTGTGTGTGGTTGGTGGGTCCAAGGCATGGGGCCCGGGGTGCGGGTGTAAAGCGTCAGATGCAAGCTTCAGCTTGCTGCTGGGTGGGCGCCTTCAGCCCCGAGCTGGGCGCCGCGCCCCACGCTCCTCCGTTGCGCCGCGGGCACGAGCGCAGGCAGGAGTGCAGGAAGACAGCAGCGCCTTGCGGGGCCATGCATAAGTGCCCGCGCCACGCAGCAGGGGTGGGCTGGACGGGGATACCCGCTGGGGCTGCAGGCAGGCATGCACTTGCAGGCGGGAACGGCACGAAGCGGGTCCTTACCGAGCGCCTTGTTGCCGCCAATAACACGGATCGACTGCCCATAGTAGACCCGGAACCTCAGCCAAAACGTGACAGACGTCTTGTTTGCATCAAAGCGCGTGATCGCCGCGCCGCTGCCGGGTCCTGTCGCCTCGCCGACCCCCGCGGCGCCTGTGCCCTCTTCGCCGTGCGGCGCGGTGGCGGCCGCGGCGGCGGCGGCTGCCGACCCGGGCGGGGAGCGCTCCGGCGCGGCGGCGGGGGCCGCGGGGGCGGGCGGCACCGGGGCTCGTGCCGGCACGGGGCCGGGTGCCGAGGAATCGGCGGCGGCGGCGGGTGAAGTGACAGCTGCTGCGACAGGCGCCGCAGCAGCTCGCACGGAGCGCACGGGCACAGGGGACGCCGGCTGTTCTGCGCCAGCGGCTTTGACTGCCTTGAGCATTATGGTGCGGGCTGCAGCGGTGATCACATGGGCGTTGGCGCGAAATCGCGAGGCGCTTCTGGTCAACACCTGTGTCGCTGCTGCGCAGGACTGCTCATGGTTCCCCCCTGGCAACGGCCGTGTGGCCCCACCTCCACTTCAGCTTAAAGCATTTCTGACACTCTCACGCAGCTCACTGATGTGTGGCAGGCCCCTTCTGCCTGCCAAGCCTTTTCATCCCGGTCGACTCGCTGTCGGGGCACGCCCCAAGCCGGCTCACCCGGCCTGCTCGGCATGGTGTGGCGTGGGACCTCAAATTTTGAGTTGGTGGACGCCAGCACCCGCGGCCGGCCGTACTGCACCATGATGCAGGCGTTGTGGGTCACTACAGGCGCAGGGCCGGTCAGATGGCATGCGCTCGAGTTGAAAGGCCTTGTAAGCGTGAAGCCAACCACGGGATTGGCTGTGCGTCCCCGCAAGTTTTGCGGGCGGTGGTTGGGAAGGAGTAGCGCCAAGATCGTCGCTTTGGTGTGTTCTTAAGCTCCGTGTGCAGGTTCGGTGTATGGCAAAACAATCAAATTCCCGCAGGTACGCGCCAGAGTCGAGCCGGTTGTGTTGGGTTGGACGAGCGAAGCGGCGCACCCAGGACAGGTGACGCGGCCGCCAGGGTGACACAAGCCAAAGAGTTGTTGCGGCTGCCGTCTGGGTGTTACCATATCCTGTGATTATCGTAGGACCAGGTATCTGTCTAACTGGCAAAGGGCACAGCAAAGGGCACATACAGTCGTCTACGCACTCGCCCAGCACAATCGGCGCTCGGCTTTATTTGTGCACTTCCACGGCTGGTTTGATCCAATAACCAAGCATGGGGCCCATGGGGCATTTTTCAAACACCCTTGCGCCAATGCACGACGACAGCAGCACATTCCCATACAGCCCCCGCCTGTCCGCGCGCCGCTAGGGTCATTTGCGACTCATCCTGTCCAACACAGCTCGCGACTCGCAAAGCTGATGCAAAACAATGCCTGCAGCTTGTACCCCTAATTGCCTATCGGCCGTGCCTAGAGTTTGTTCTGATTAGTAATTCCTTCGTTCGAGCTGGAGCACCCCCCTGTTATGTGTGCGCCGTGCAACCTCCCCCACACAACCGCGCTCCCTCTCGTAACCAACCTCCACCTGTCTGGAAGAAGTTCTTCAATTATCTGTTGATTCAGTACGTCCCCAAAAACTCAAGAAACTTGTTGCCTGGATAGCGCAGGGCTGTTTCTGGCATCCAGTGGTGCCCCTCACGCAGCGGTCCGAGCTGCAGGCAGGACACTGTTGATGGGTTGCATACCTTGCCCTTGTCAAACGCACCTGCGCCCATAACCAGAAAAGCACGCCCTTGTCGTGAGCAGCGCAGGAGCACTTGGTGTGTTCAAGATACCGTGTGTCGGGCCCAAAACCCGCCCTGCCTGCGGGACAGGCCCGCTCATGCTGATATCTGCAGTAACAGCCCCAGGCGGGGCTGAGGGGCTGGAGCTGCCCCTCAGTCGCGCCCCGCATGCAGCTGCCAGTATGCCTTACGGTAAGGGGTGCAGCAGGTCCTGCATGCGCCCTTGCGCAAAGGCCCCGTATGCCGGCACACCCAAGCCTCCCTCGGTTGCCTGTGATGCCACGCTGTTTATGCGTGGCATAGCGCGCTCGATGCCGACCGTGGCCAAAGCGCCCGATGTTGACTGAATTCTTTGGAATGCCGGCCTTTATTAAGCTACGCTCCTGCAGCGCCCTCCTTGCAGCCCCGAACCAACCACACGAGAAGCGTGTCACCCCCGGTCTAGTCTGAACTTTGATGGCCTCGCCTTGACTCATGAGTGCGTCGCTCGACACGATGTGAGTGCGCCGGCCAACCTCACACGTAATGTCTTGTGATCAAGTTCGGGATCCCTATACAACAGCGGAGTGCCATATGTCACATGCCGGCAGTGGCCAGCAGCGCACACACCCCAACCTGAGTCGAGCTACCTGGCAGTGTCCCGGCAGGGGCCAGGCCAGCTCAAGGGGCTGAGTGAGCTACTTATTACCTTCACAAGCTATCATATGCAGAAATCATTGACGGCGATCGTCTTTGTCGAAGCAACGCAAGCCAAATCGCTTTGACAACCTCTGAGTCTCTGAGTCGACCTGCGTGACACTCCACTGTGCCGCCACAGTTGTTCTTAGTGCTCAGCACGAGCAGACCTCTCCACCATGAGCACACGACTGGCGATGTTGTGCGCCGTGCTGGCCGTCGGCGCATCCTGCATGCCGTCAGGTGAGCAGGCCAACCTCGTGGGCGCAAGCAGCCCGCACTTTCGGAGGCTGCCAGGTCACAGGCAACATCCCCGCGGCCGATCATCACACGCCCAAGCACCGCAATCCCCTCTCCAACCGCAGCACACGCCCAAGGCTCGGCGCAGAAGGACGCAGCGGCCGCCCGGGCGTTCTGCCTCAGCCCCGCCTTCAGGAAGCTCAGCTGCGCGTACAACGGCTTGATGGGCGCTGACGAGGCGAAGGCCACCACGGCAAACTCCTGCCCGCTGTGCGGCACCGTCTTCGCGGCCCTGCCGGAGCCGTCGACCCTGCCAAAGGTCGTCACCGGCCACATCAGGTCGTCAGCGCACATGCACGGGCACATGCACGAGCCGCCGGCCGCTGCGCCAGCGGCGGCGGCTGGGCACACCTGGCATGAACCGCGCGGCCCATTCCTGCATGCAAGCCTACCCACGATCGTGCCGCGCCCTTTCAGCGGGCGGGCGCTCCGGCGCAGGCCCAGTGCCTTGGCGCTGCGTGCTGACGCCCGCTCCCCTCTGTCTGGCCGCCCTTATACTAAACGCACACATATCATCGCGCACCAGTGCGTACTTGATTACAACGCCGCCTCATCTACCCCGCCCCGCGCCCGCGCCCGTGCCCGCAGCTATGACCAGTACGCAAGCAGCCTCGTCTCATTGGCCTGCAAGGGTGACGCCGTCGTCCGCAGCGTTTTTAACTACACCAAGTTCGACGACTCGGCCGCGCCGGCCGGCGGCGGCAAGGAGTGCGCGTACGCCAGCCTCGCACCCGGCACCCCAGACGTCAAGTCCACCCCTATCGTGCGCTGCCAGCTCGAGCTGCCGGCCGGGCCCGAGCCCGAGGCCGTGCGCGCGACGCGGGCCAAGGAGGGGCGCTGCTGGAAGTGCGACGCCTGCAGCGACGGCGGCGGCTGCCCGGCGGCGAAGGGGCAGTGGTACAGCGACTCGACCGTCTTATCGGGCCTCAAGGGCTGCAGTGCAGACTTCAGTAAGGGCTACTCGCCCGTCCTGGCCGGCATCCACGTCAATCCTAACACCGCGTTCCTCCTGGCCAAGTTTGAGATCTGCAACGGCGCGAGCTGCTTCAACCCCGCGGCCGAGGCCGCCAAGCGCAAGGCGGCCAAGCGCTGCGTCAACGGAGTCTGCTAGAGTGCAAGACCGCCTGCAATGAGTCGCTTTTTCCGCCACCACAGTTTTGGAATCCCCCCAGGTCATGGACTCCCAAGACGCGCGCCATAGCCCACATGCAATACAACAAGAGCCCTGCGCTCAAAGCCCTGCGAATCCGCGCAGGGGCTTCTTTGCTTTTGAATACGAGGCCAATCCACAATGCCGGCTGCATGCGAGCGGCTGCTTGTCCTCGCTCACTTGTCCAGTTGGCTGCCCATGGCTGTGCCCAACATCTTTTTCGACACCCTCAAGGAGGCCCTCTCCAGCTGAGCCCAAGCTTGTGGCACTGCCTTGCCTGCCCTATGCCTCAACGGCTGGAAAGAATGATGTTTACATCAAGCTTTGTTGCTTCACCTCTGGAAACCTATGCATGCGGATGATGCTGCAACTGGGTGAATCTCAACGCCTCAGTGTGACGCGTGACACGCGTCCAGCTGTCGTGCGAGGGGTTGGTCCCGCCCTTTGTGGCACAGCAATGCTTTCCTACATGCGGACCAAGCCTGCCATTTACTACACCTCCGTTCCCTGTGTATTGCCTGGCCGCGCTGCGGCACCCATCAGCACTTTGACGGTCAGCCCTTCTGGTCAACCTGTAGACGCCACAACACGCTACCATCAATGGTAGCGTGTTGTGAATGTATAGCTGCAGGGGTTTTGGCCAGGCGCAGCTACAGCCCTGTCTGGCTAGCTCGCTTTTTCGAAGTTGGCCGTTCTTTGCAGTGGGCAGGCGCACACTGTCACTGTGCGTAGCGAGGCATCCGAGTGTCGGGGGCCGTTCCATTCCTTCGGAGACCAGGCGATCGTGGCTGAAATGAGTAAGGTTTCTGTTGCACATGTTGAATCTAGTGCAGTCGCAGCGTTGCGGGCGCGCCGACGTCGTTTGCTAATCACCCGCGTCAAGCCCAAGCCAGCTGCGCGTGCCTCGGTGCTCTGTGCCGGCCACACCCTACTGCGCCAGCTGCTTCTTGCATTGCCTTGCTGACCTGCAGTGCTGGGCGCCGGCAGGCAGGCATACACAAGTGCGTGCCTTTGTGACGTAGGCGCCCGCTCTCTATGCGTCAAACCGGGTGAGCCGTGCCTATCGTATCACGCGGAAAATTTCAACCTTCATTCAATTGTGATCTTGATGGCTCAGCAACACTCCGCATTTGCGGTCAGGCACGACCTCACCAGGCCACGACATTCTCCGACAACCCCCTCGCCTCCCTTGCACCCTCGGAGGCTGGCTCACATCGTGACAAGGTTGGCAGTACTGTTGCATTATATGTCATTGTGTTGCCCGCTCTTTTGCACAGAGATCTCTTCAGCGTGCACGGCTCCTACGTACCACTGCAAGCCGGCCAGCCCCGCAAACTCTTGAAGTAGCAGAGAATTTGTATACTCTTGCGAGCATGGCAACCCCAAAGACTTCTGATCTGCAGGCGCTCGCGTACCACCTCTTCACGCGCTGCAAGGACGAGCGGGCGGCGTTTGACGAATGCATGGACAGCGAGAGCAAGAGCAGCAAATGCGCGGAGCAGTACAAAGCCCTGAACAGCTGCGCCAACGCCCTGTGAGTTGCACTCCGCTGCGGGGCGGCGTCAGTGCAGGTGCCGTGCTGCAGCCCTTGGGTCATATGCATCGACACGACCCTGCCGGTCCGCATCTCCACGAGGGGCCATCCTGCGCGTGCTCTCGGCGGACGCGGAGCCTTGGTGGGGCCCTTGCGAGCGCGCGGGCGGGCGCGCGTCGCATTTTCGCGCCCGCAGCTGAGGCCCGCCCTCGTCGCCTCCCCCTGGCTCGCCCAGGCTGGCCGAAGCCAAGGCCCAGGCGGCCCACGAGTTCAAAGAGTATGCCCACTGCCTCGACCTCACTGGGTGAGCACGGGGACCGTCGTGCCGGCGGCCGCCGCGCGCCGTACGCGGCTCGCAGCTTAGCGGCTCGCGGCCGCGATCGCCGATCAGGCCGCGGCGTATGGCAGTGTCCAATCGTGCGCAGC
>NW_014012755.1:8319-10819 GCF_000611645.1 Monoraphidium neglectum
GCGTATGGCAGTGTCCAATCGTGCGCAGCAGCGCCCCGCCCCTCCCGCCCCCATGGGCGGGCCCCCTTCGCATCAGCAGCGATCCAGCGCTTGCGCTGGTGGCGCCACCGCCCAGCCGCGTCGCGCAGCGGACCGGTTCCGCCCGGCCGCCGCGCACGCAGCGGCCCCAAACCCTGACCCCCATCTCCCGTTGGATCGCCGCCCTGCCGCCGCAGGGGCCGCTACAACTACTGCAGGCCGGAGAAGGCCAAGTTTGAGGAGGTGTTCCCCACGATCACAGAGTGATCAGAGCGGCCACTCTGATCCAGGGGCCAGGCCCGGCCGCATCGACAGGAGGGCGGCGGGACGCAGGGAGCGATAGCGCCGCAGCGGGCTGCTTGAACAGCAGGCGCCGCCGCGGCGGCCGCACCGGTCCGCCCTGCGGGGCGAACATGCGCCAAGCAGCTTTGCGTGCCCGGCCCGGGCGGCTGCCTGGCGCCAGGCTGGCACAGCCCCTACAAGCTTGACAATGGTTGACCCCAGTCTGCTGGCGCAGCCGCAGGCTGCAGGCTGCGGTGTCGCCTCGCCTTTGAGACGTGCGGCGTTTCGTGCAGCCACGAGGGCAAGCGCATGCGCGCCACTGTTGAGGAATGGAAGAATGATGTCTGCTCGTCACTGCACTGGGCGTGTCCCGTTTTCGGGCGGTCGGTGTTAGTTTTGCGGGCTGCCACACAGATTAGCGCTTAGAGCCACCACCTGTAATTGAAAACACACTCGTGTCATCCAGACAGCGGAGAGAGGTGCCGTCTTGAGCCGCGGCCAGGTTTGCAGTGGTACCTGCAGCACAGCTGCCTGCACACTTGGCGGGGCGGCCCCAAGCGCGGGCAACGAGGCGCCGGCGTAACAGGCAGCAGGGGATTTCAGGGCTTGTGGGGGCAACCCCTTAAGCCCCCGAAGTCGGGAAGGTGCATCCACAACCCACACGGCAGAGCCGGGGCGAGCCAGGGGCAGAGGCAGCAAGCGGCTGCACACACACGCACACACAGGCGCACACACACACACACACACACACACACAGGTGCATGCACGTGCGCACCCGCGCGCGCGCACGAACGCCCCTTCCCCCCCCTTTATACCAAGGTGGGCCACACCGTCCAAAGGGTTCTCGCGCCTGCCATTGCTGTTTAGCAAGCCACCCATAGACAGCAGCAGCACGCATTGGTCCATCAGGTTTTTTTTAAAAGGTTTCAACATCGATACGAAGGCCTGATGTCCTCCATTGCAGACAGGCCAGGATGGAGGGATGGCGCAACACCTCGCATGCGTTGGCAGCCTCGGCCCAATCAGAGCGCAGGTTACCGTCTACCAGACCCTGGCACGGATGCTTGAGAGCAGCATGGGTGTTTACGATAGTCGCTGGTAGCGATGACACACACAGTTTGCACGCCGCACGTCACAAATTTGGAA
Source organism: Monoraphidium neglectum (assembly GCF_000611645.1). Taxonomy (NCBI): domain Eukaryota; kingdom Viridiplantae; phylum Chlorophyta; class Chlorophyceae; order Sphaeropleales; family Selenastraceae; genus Monoraphidium; species Monoraphidium neglectum. Next base: position 9,766 of record NW_014012755.1, read on the forward strand.
GCAGCGAGGATCGCAAGGGGCGCGGCTGGGGCCACGCCCGATCACGTCTTGGCGCCGACGTCGATAACGGGCGTCCCCTTTTTCGGCTTGCACGCGCCGCACGCCTTGCGGCAGCTGACCAGCATGTAGCCCGGGTTGTTCTTGCACTCCCCGGACTTTGCCCACGCCCCGCAGTCCTCGTTCGCGTCGACGCAGTCGCCCCAGCCGGCCTTCTGCTCCGCGGCGGTGCCCCCGTACGCGTTGACGTGGATCCACTTGGTGGCACTCCACTTCTCCTGCGAGCGGCGCCGCGTCGCGGTTCGGTGTGCGATGGCGCAGGCAGCGATGGCGGCGTGAGAGGGGTCCGACCGCCCGGCAGGTGGCAGCAGAGCCAGGGCCGCCGAGGCGCTCGACGCCGGGATGGCGCGCGGCAGCTGAGCTGCCCCGCCGACGCAAGACAAGGGGATCATCGCTTTTGTTGCCGGTGCGGTCACCCCCTCCGCTCGACGGGACCCCCCACACCCCACGGCCTCACCCCCTTGAGCGTGGGGCAGCTGCCGTGGATGCTCATCTCGTCCTCCACGCCTGGGGGCGGGGCAGGGCAGGCGTTGGCCGGACGCCGGCCCCGGCAGGCGAGGAGGGGGCTGGGCGGGAGGACGCTTGCGGCGTGCTGCAGCGAGACCTCTGCCAGGAGCGGCGGCGGCATCACCGCGCCAGTGGGTGGGGGCTGACGCCCTCGCCCTCACCTTGATCATCCCCCCAAAAACACACACATACACGCACTCTGCCATAAGATCATCAAGGTTCCGCTGCTGTCCATGAGAACAAGCGCAACCATGCCGCCAATAAGCGCGGCATCCAATCAGCAGGCTCGTGGAAAGCCCCGACAGCGCGGGGTGAAATCGCCCGGCCAAAACCGGCAGGCCCCCATCCGCCATGGCCGACCGGGAGCCGTGTCTCTCGCCCCCTGGGGCCGCCGGCGGCCGGCGGGGGCGGGCCCCGCGCGGGGCTCACCGTCTGGTGTGAGGGAGTAGAACATGAGGGCATCCCCCTTGTAGGGCTTGTTGGCCAGGGT
>NW_014012755.1:13319-19813 GCF_000611645.1 Monoraphidium neglectum
ATCGGGGCGCGGCGGTCGGGGCGCGGCCGGCGGGGCGCGGCCGGCGGGGCGAGCGGCGGGTGCACGGCGGGTTGCGGTGCAGGGCCCGCCGCCGCTGGCGGGCGCATGTGCACGTGCAGGTGGCCGTTGCCCGACCCCGCTCAGTGGGGCGGCGGGAGGGCGGCCCAAAGCGCCAACCGCTCCGCCCGGATTGGCAGGGCCGATTGGGTGTGGACTGAAATGCCGCGCACGGGCCAGCGCTGCCCCCGCAATGTTGGGCACTGTGTGCCATCTGATGGTGTGACCCGCGCTGGCGTCCCACCTTGACGGTGCCGTATCCCATCGTCCCACCGGGCGTGACGGAGAAGCCCGTCGCGCGCGGCACGGCGCCCAGCAGCAGTGCGAGCGCGCAGCAGCTGGCCAGCCCAAACACGCGCAGGGCGCTAGTCACCATATCTAAGGCGGCGCTCCTGCTGATTCCTATTGCTCAAGGGTCCGAGCTGGATCTCATGCCGCGAAACAAGTTTGCAATCGCAGATCGTGCCACCAGATAATGAATCACGGATAGGAATCAACAGTGGTGATGGGGTGTGATTGCAAGAACAAGGCTGATCTTGGGTGGCTGCAGGCTCGCGGCGCTCTGAAGCAGTGCACTGACTCATGGAGTCACCACTCCCCCCGCCCCCTCCCGCCCAGATGCGCACGTTTGCGGCAACACGCGGCAACCACTAAGCCATCAAGTAATCGTTATAGGTCATCCGTCAATTCAATTTCTACACACATCGGTAGTCTTACCATGGCCCGGCTCATGGTTGCAAACCGCTGGCAGCATGCCGGTGTGATCAGCAGCCACTATCTGACGTGGCCTTTGCATCAACAAGACCGCCGGAGCCAAGCTTAGGATCCTGGAAGCCCTCCAGCACCAAATGAGTGTGATAAATCTCTGGCTTTGCCACAGGCGTGCCAAGCGTCACTGGGTGGAGTTCCCGACTCAGCACATTTTGGATGCTGTTTGGTTTCCCATTTTCCCCAGTCGTGCCCAGAGAGCTACGCGCTACAATTCTGGCTGTTTATTTCGCCCTCCCTGCCAACATGCCGCACGAAAGCATATAAGACCCCTACCAGCCCCTCCAACCCCCTCCAAGCCCCCGCCGCCCCCTGTAACATCGAAACTCGGCCGCCGACCGAAAATTCTATGGAGGGTGTGTGTTACAGCTAGCATTAGTGGTGCCGACAGGCCGGCAGCGCCACCCAATGGCAACAATGCTGACATACAAGCCATATCCGGCCAACTGCAAAAGCAAAGGACACAACAGTGAGCAGTCAAAGGGGTTTCACATGAGAAATCAATCAATCAACAGATATTTGGGTCGCACGTCTGCAGCACGCCCAGTCACAGTTGTCAATGGCTAAGCATGCTTGTGCAGCATGCGTGGACACATGAGAAGATGATGCGCGCGACGAGCCCAGTACAGGTGATGCGTAAGCAGCTGTGACGCTATTGAAGGCCTCCAAAACAGGTTGGTGCAAGCTTTCGCTGCAAAATTTGCGGCAACAGAGCCTGCGCGAAATGCTGCAGGTGTCCGCACCGCTCCTTCGCCTCACCGACAAGGGCCATTGACAGGCACGGCAGCAGGCCGCCACCAGGCGCCGTGTGTGGTGGCGCTCCTCTATATGATAATCAATAACCAGCCGTCAGACCCACTGCGCCGCGCCAACATTGCCTCGTTGCATCCGTTTGTCTGGTCCCCTCACTTCTTGAGGTGCGGGAGCAGGGCGTTGGCGATGAAATCTCCCATCTTGTCGTATGCCTGCAACCGCATCGTTGGTGAGCGCGAGCCTTGCATGAGCGCGGGCGATTGACGGCTGCGTGCACGACTGCGTGTGCAACACATCTCACCCTGGCGTGTGCAAATCTCGCCCCAGGAGGAGGCGTGGGTGCGCGTGTGGTGCGGGTGATGCGACTTGCGAAGGCAGAGATTGCCCTTGCCCTGCAGCCTGCTTCCCCATGCACATTGAACCCCGCTCCCCCACCGCACACACACATTCCCTGCCCATGAGCAAGCTTCGCTGCTCGCCAACACCATCCTCGATTGCCCTGTAGTATATATACACTCACTGTTGCACACTCACACATGGGGTCGCACGCACGCACGCGCGTACACACAGACGCACATCCACACGGATAAAAACTTGCACATGTGTCCCACCTTCGGCGTGAGGTGGAGGCCGTCGTCCAGCCACTGCGCCCGCTCCGCGATGCTCATCTTCCAAAAGTCCATGGGCCCATCAAAGCCCAGGTCCGTGAACAAGAACGTGGGACCCTGGCGTTTTGGGGTCCAGCAATATACATCAAATGCCGAGAAGGAAGCAGGGTTCAGGAGATGGACACATGCGTGGATGCACGTGTGCGTAGGGTTGTGACGGCATGCAGGGGGGCGGTGCGTCGCAAGTCTCATCTCCAGGGTTCAACACCCCCCTCTCCCACACCCGGCCGTCACCATCCCTCCTCCCCAATCGGCGCACGTCAGGGTGGTTGGTGTTCCACCAGACGCCGATCTTCTTGATCTCCTCGTTCAGCTTCACGCGCTCGGCCTCCTTCACGTCATCCCTGGATTTTTTTGGGGGTGACGGGAGGGATGCCAACAGCGTGCTTGGGATTGATGGGGGGGCCTGCATGCAGGGGGTGCCGCGAGGTGCGGGCTGAGCACGGCGCGGCGTGATGGCGCGCCCAGCAGGCCCTGCGCGAGCTGGTTGACGCGCGGCTGCGCCTGGGGGCGGCGCCTGAGCTGCGCAGAGGGGTGCGCATCTGAGGGCAGCTGACGCGATTCCGGGCCAAGTCGGCGCTTGCTCACTTGGACACGAATCCGGGGGCGGGCAGGGGGGCAATGGCCATGATGTTGGAGCCGCTCTCGAGGGCGGGGCGGTAGATATCCAGCAGTCCCTTGGACACCTGTTGGGCGGTGGCGAGGAAGTCGGGGTTAAGTGAGTGTTGTCCTGGCGGACTCGGAAGACGGCATAACAAGTGCACATGAGCAGGGATGGTGTGGGTCAGGACGCAAGCCCTTTGACCAAGAGGGCGCAAGCTGCCTGCACAACATGCTTTATCAGCAATATGCGCCGCTGTAGGATCTGTAATGGCAAAGTCCCCGTCTTGCCCACTGAGTTGTGCAGCAGCCGCTACTGCTTGTGCTGCTGCTGCTGCTGCTGCTGCTGCTGCTGCTGCTGCTGCTGCTGCTGCTGCTGCTGCTGCTGCTGCTGCTGCTGCTGCTGCTGCTGCTGCTGCTGCTGCTGCTGCTGCTGCTGCCGCCGCTGCTGCTGCTGCTGCTGCTGCTGCTGCCGCCGCTGCTGCTGCTGCGGCGGCGGCGGCGGCGGCGGCTGCGGCGGCTGCGGGGCGGCTCAGAGCATTGGAGCCAACCGTTTGTCACCATTCGCTTTGCCCACCTCATCTGCCGACTTGCCGACACGCAGGAGATCGTTGATGCCCACCATGCAGATCACCTGGACAGCCGAGAGCAAAAAACGTTGTGTCAGGTGCTTGAGGGCACAAACATCCATCGACTGCGAGCACTGGGGTTGCAACCTCAAAAAAGGGCTCGCAGCGACGATGGCTGGACTGCCCGTTCAAATTCAGGACGCAGCCTGCAGCTGGTTGCCGCAGCCCCCAAGCCGGCTCATGCACGAAGACCCGCTGGCTGCGCCTTGTCCAAGATGCTTGCGTTCCTTGGTTGTGCAGCCCCTCACACAGTGCAGTATGTTCGAGGTTGCACCCAAGCTGACGCTCACCCAGTCATACTTGTCCTGCGACATCAGCTTCTTGGCCCACGGCACCAGCGTCACCGGGTTGTGGAAGCCCACCGCGTAGATGCCCGCGCCACCAACGCCTGTGGGTGGTGTGCAACCGCAGTGCAACGAGAGACAGGTGAGGGAGGGCAGGGGCTGGCTGCATGGGCTGTGATGCGCCATTGCGGCGTTACACAAGCTTCCCCGAGGCCGCACGGCTCTTTGCTGCCCTAAGCTGCAGCTTTGCCCGCGCACAGGAGCCGCCTTGCCTTCGCGTTCGAAACAGAAATTGAGGAGGGACCCCTGGTCCCTGCCCGCCCCCACTCCTGAAATTCTAGCTGTGGACTGGACGGCAGCACAAGTGCAGCCTGCGAAAGAAGCGGCCGCGGCAGTCGCCGTCGGGTTTCCCTGTCCCCGGCTGCTCACCGCCGTTGGTGACCTCGACCTTCTCCCCCAGGTTTTGCTGCAGGCGCCGCTTCAGCTCGCCCGTGTATGGGTGGTTGATGTTCTCACTGGGAACGGCGCCCTGCGAATGGGGGTGCGAGGGCGTGGTCAAGGCGGGCGGCTTGGTCCACCACTCGCTGCGCGAGGCATGTGAGAGCCGCACAAGGTTATTCTACAATTGCGCCTGGACGATACGCATGCACCCAGGCCTGAATTGCGCACCAGTTCTAGCGCGTGCACACAGTGACCCCCCGCCGGACCAAAGTCCAAATCAGAGCGGCTTGAGAAATGCATCCTAAGCACACACACCTGGGTGATCGAGTCTCCAAGGGCCAGCACGCGCAGCATGCCGTCCTGGTGGCGGCTCTTGTAGCTGGCCGCGCCCAGCGGGCCCAGGCGCGCGGCGCTTGCGCAGTGCGCGGCGGCAAGGACTGCGGCGGCGAGCAGGAGGGCGCGACGCGCCGCCGAGGCGCCCGAGCGGTGCCGGCGAGGCTGCATGGCGGCTGGGATAATACAGAGGCAGCGCGGTCTGGTGAAGGTTAGATTGTTGCTCTTGTTCCGGAGGCGGGTCTTGTCTTGGCCGGGCCCTGCCTAAACGTGGAGGTAGGGGGCGGCATGCGCGTGCGGGCCAGTAAGCGCGCAGTTGCTCAGCCCCCAGCCTCCCCTGCGGGATGAAAGCAGCGGTAATACTTAATCGAACGCTTTTGTAGTGCAGGCGCTGCAAGCATGCGCCGTGCAGTCCGTGGTGACCACGCAGCACAGCTGAGCAGCTGCGCGGTGCGAGTCGCCGCCGACTGCAAATATTCCTGCCCGTGGCTCCTGAGCGCGCACCTGCTGCGGCGAGTAAGAACCTAAGACTGTGAGTTCTGCAAGAAAAGCGGTTCGTACGCCGCTGCGCTGCTTACTTGCAAATTGGAAGCAAAACGCAATGCGGGCTTGACCGATCGTCGACTTGTAAAAACAACTGGCGTGATTAAGTGTTTTTTTAACTATCACACCGCGCAGAAAGTACACCGGTAGAGATCACCGGCGCACCTGCCGCTTGCCTCGCCCAAAACGCGGGTGACCGAAAGCTTCAACCCGTGCAGCCCTGACAACAGTAGGATTTTCAAAGCTATATTTTTATTTCTATAAACACCCACCCGGCCCGGGCTAGGGATTTTCAGGAGTTTGTGGGCACCCGGCGGGCGGGCATGTGCTCTGCTGCCATAACCGCCTGGACACCCGAATGGACACCCCCTGACCGGTGCGCGAAGTGTTGGCACAAGGTATTGCTGACACAAGGAAAATAAGCAACAACTTTTTCGAGGCACATTCGCAGCACGTGGATATGCTCACGCGGTGTGAAATGGCAAGCAAGCCAGAAGGGCAGAGGGGGCAAAGCAGTGGCACCTTTGGACTCGCAGTGCCAGGGATGGACATCAAGACCTCACTCGGTAGTCAGTCTGCAGTGTATGTTGTACGATGACATTGCTGGTTGCATTAGGTCACCGCAGTTACCCAGATATGCACTCCACCACAAGCCGTCCAGCTATTGCATTCAACTGCTCGAAAGGCTGGGGCTCGGGCACCTCTGACGCCACGGGCTCGCCGTGCCCAGCACCCGGCTGGCAGTCGGCCTGGGCTCCCAGCTAATGGGCCTCGGCCTCGCTGACGCCTTGGGAGGGCAGGGGCGCGCCACGCATGCGCCAGGTCGGTTCTCTGCGTGTGTGCGTGCGTGCGTGTGTGGGTGCTTGCGTGCGTGCGTGCGTGCGTGCGTGCGTCGGAGCTAGTGAAAGAGGCCGCGTGCGCGCCGGGCGAGCGAGGCAAAGCGCCAGGTGCGGGTCTGTTGTGCTGCCCCATTTGCAGGGGTATATCGTGCGCATGCATGTTCTCAGGACCGATCCCGTTGGTTAAATACGTTTCAGCCAACAGCCACACTGAACCACTTGCTCACCACAAGCAAAATATCAAAAATCTCGCAGACCCTGGTGATGTCCGGCGCCACGTGCTTCGGCGCGACCTCGGTCATCGTCGCCCGCAATGTCGTGCGGTCTGGCCTGCGCGGCGCCGCGGCGCACGCCGGCGACACAGCGCGCAGCGTCCTCAGCTCTCTTGAGGGCGCTGCGCTCACCCCCGCAGAGCTGATGGAGTTGTTCATCAGCCTGATGCAGGCCCGCCAAGCAGCGCCTCTACACAGCCGCGCTCGACTCCCTGCTGGCTCCCGACGACGGCGGTGGCGGTCGTGGCGGTCGTGGCGGCCGCGGGGGGCCCGGCGGCGGCCGGGGCGGCGGCGGCCGCAGCGGCGG
>NW_014012754.1:0-17582 GCF_000611645.1 Monoraphidium neglectum
TCTTCGGACTCTGGCGGCGGCGGCGGCAGCAAAAAGGCCAAGGTTCGCTGGAGGGGCGCTCGTGGGAGTCCGCAACACACACACGCTGTACACGGGGCAGCCAGCTGCACACACAGTGCCTCCTGCGCAGCCCTGGTCAGCCGACCAGCCGCGACGCGCCTACCGCCATCCAAGCACTCCGCCCTGCTGCTGGGATCGCTGATCACCATCGCCACACCCACCTTCAATTTGGTTCAACCACCCCTCAACTGCAACGCCTTACCCCCCCCCCCCAACCCGCAGACTGCTGGGGCCAGTGCAGACCTCAAGGTGTTTGAGGGGGTGACTAAGGCGGAGGCCATGGTCGGCAGGAAGGTAGGCAGGCTCGGGGCTCAGCGAAACAGGCTTGCACACGGCCGCCGCCCGCCTGTGGCCGTGCTTGGCGCCGTCCCGCGTTTGGCTCGCAGCGGCTTGGCCAACCTGATTTGCGTCCTCTTTTGACACGCATACGCATACGCACACGCACACACACGCACACGCACACACACACACTCACTTTTACACACACACTCGGACACACAAACATGCACATGCGAGCGTGCATGCACGCATGCGCACACACACACGCACACACACGCACACGCACACACACACACTTTTACACACACACTCGGACACACAAACATGCACATGCGAGCGCGCATGCACGCATGCGAACACACACACACACGCGCGCACACACACACGCGCGCGCACACAAACACACACACACACACACACTCACACACACACACACATGCAACTGCACACGAGCTCGCATGCTCACACGTCTGACAGGTCAAGCGCTACTGGCCCGACGACGCGGCCAAGAACAAGGGGGACCCCTGGTTCATGGCGGTCGTCACTGACTACGACCCCGTGCTCAAGTGAGGGAGGGTGGCGCTGCGACGAGGGTGGTGATGTGTTCTGGGTGGTGCTGTTGAGGGGGTTTTGGGGGAGGGCGTGAGACTGGCTGCACGGATTACGATGGATGTGGTGGGCTGAGGCCTTGGCGTGAGCATTGCCTGGTGTGGTGAGGGCCCCAATCACCTCTGGGAGAACGCGGCCTAGAAGGGGTTGAGTCACAAATGGAGAGGAGAGAGGTGCACGACAATCAGCACCAAAGTACTCAGTATCCTTGGCCCAAATCGCCCTGTTTCAGCATGCGCTGTGCCATGGTGCATGTGCGTGTCCATGCATTTGCATGCACACACATACATACTCTTACGTGCACCAACACAACACGCACATGCAAGCACGCGCGCGCACACACACACACACATGCGCGTGCGCACACACACGCACGCACGCACGCACGCACGCATACACACACCTCGTACACACACACACGCGCGCGCGCGCACACACACACTCATGCACGCACGCACACACGCGCACACACACATTTGCGGGCGCGCGTGTGCACGCACGCACACACATTCGCACACGCTGACGGGCGCATGACCCTCTCACATGCTCCACCCACCACCACCCAACCCCCAGGATCCACGTTCTGACCTACAGCCTGGGCACCCAGAAGGAGGAGCGCGAGGACGTCAACCTGTCGACACTGCACCAGGGCTCCATCAGCGTGAGGGGCGGCACATACACACGGGGCCGGGGGCAGGCAGGGGCCCCGGGGGTGGCGGGTCGGCGCCGCGCTGCTGCACGGCCGGCGCATGGTTTTTGAGGGGAGGGGGCGGTCGGGGCTACGTGGGACGGCTTGGGCCGGCGTCAGGAGTGGTGTTCACAAGATCTGTCGAGGGGGTGGCGGGTGCGATGAACACCCCACGTTGGTGCAGCCGGTGCCGTGCAGCGCGCTTGCCCCTGAATTGAATTTGCAGTGCGCCCCGCAATAGCTGCAAAGCACAAGGCTGCCGCTGCTCACGCAGCCTCAGCCGTTTGCCCTCCCACTGTTTGAGCATGCGCCCACCAACTTTCTACTGCTACATTCTGCCACAATCTGTGCACCCCCCCCCCTTCCACCAACCGCCGCCGTCCCACCCCCACCCCACCCCCAGTTCACTGGCGATTGGATCGACCTGGAGCGTTGGTACGCAGACCCCAAGAGGCGCGAGAAGAGCTACGCCGTCAAGGCGCGCTGGGGGCGCCGAGTCCGGGGGCCGCTGGGCGGCCAGGGGTGGCAGGCGGGCAGCGGAGCGACGCGGGGTCGAGGGGTGGCGGTTGTTGGTTTGCAGCAGGGAAGCGGCCTGATGACCCCGCCCCAGGTACAATATCTTGGTGCACCCACACACTTTCTCTGCAACACCCTACTCTCTCAATCCACCCCACCCACCCAAACCGCCTCATCTCCCACAGATTCCACCCATACATCACATTATCATCCATCCACAACTTATCCATGTGCACTGGACGCTCTCGCAGATCTCCAAATACCTCAAGGCCCGCAACGTCGGCATCGCCCTCTGACATCACCACAGTCCACACCGTTAAAGGCAGGCGCTTGCTGCCCGCTGGCGTTCGCTGCCCCAAGCGGGACGTCCCACTGTGGACAGACAAGCGGCCATCCTGCAGGCACCGGCAGCGCCAAGCTGCCATCCTGCCACGCGCATGCCTGCACAGCGGCTGCGGTGGGAGGAGGCAGGCGCTGTTGCGCGCAGGTGGCTGCCTGGCTGTGTCGGTGCTTTCCTGCTAGGTGTTCCCCGTCCCCCTTAGCTGGCTGGCCGTGGAATCCTCCATCCCCAACAGAATGCAGCCTGGGCCCCCGTCATGGCTCCGTTGAGTCTTGAACACATCCCAGACTTCTGTGCTTTTGGGTGGACCTGCAGTGCTGCTTTTTGCAGCCGCGCTGCTGCATCAACGCAAGATGCAAAAAGCTTCTCATCAGCTTCAGCCTAGCTACTTGAAGGTGCATGTTTGTGCTGCCCGCCAACCGCACCGCACCCAGGCGAGCTGCTTGAAGTCTGGGTGCAGATAGCAGGATACACCCCTGCTTCCTTGCAATGCGTCGCACCATGGGGCAACTCCATTTGTGCCTCCCTTGTCCGTCAGTGTGCCCCTGCTGCCAGTTTTGAACCGGGCCGGCCCTGACCCCCTGCCCAGGGTAGCCAGGGCTGCCAACTTTTGCCGCATCAATATCAGCGCTGCAATGCAACCGGCAAGCCTCTTGCCTTGTAGGCGTTCACCCCTTTGGTGCACCTGCCCCAGCCAGCACACGTAGCACACTCGCATTTGTTGACCGCCCTGCCACTGTCATCGGGAAACCCACCTGCCCGCCTAATCTAAGGTCGCCGCCGCAGGCCCCTCGCACGCTGAGCTGGGCTGCAGCATCGGGGCCTTTGCTTTCATGTGATTAGGTACACGTTCAGAGTAGATGGGCCTGTAACTCGTGTGTGCATCTCCACGTCAACCAGATGCTTTGTGCTTGCTCATGCAAGAGAGGGGCGATCGCGAGCACAGAACCCTCGTTATCAACCAGATCCGAGGGCTGCTGCGGTGATGCACAGCGCGCCTCCTCACTCACTCACGGTGAAAAGCGTGGCGGGCGCAGCGCCCCCAACACCAAGCCGCGGTGCAGGAGTGCGTCGCTGTGGCGCAATCTTGTGCTGGCATTTGCAAAAGTGGCCGGCAACTAGACCAAGATGCACAGCTCGTGCTGTGGGCAGCCCATTGTGTCATATGTACAGGCTGCCGGCTCAGGCCAGACGGCACAGCGCAGCGCGCCGCAAGGAGTGCACATTGGTGGCGTGTGTCGCTTCAAGGCAGTGCTTCCAAGCACAGATCCTGCATGGTAGCAGCAGCACTTGTAACAGCAGCACGTGCTGCTGCTACTGCTGCTGCTGCTGCTGCTGCTGCTGCTGCTGCTGCTGCTGCTGCTGATGCTGCTGCTGCTGATGCTGATGATGCTGTCAATCTCCTGTGACCGCTCTCATCGATGGCCCGCCGGCCGGGGAGGGGCCGGCAGCTGCTGTTGAGCAGCCGGTGGCGGTGGCTCAGTCTGTGCCACCTGCTGTGCCGCCGCGGCCGGGGCGCCTGGCGTGAGGAGATGTCCCTGGGATTTATTGGACGGGGGCGCCGAGGCGCTACCTTGCAGCGGTTGGGATAGCGACGCCGCAGGCGCATGCTGGTCGCCTGGAGGCAAATCGCCGCCTGGCAGGACCATTGAGGGCGGCGCCTCCATCCCAGGTGGCGCCGGAGGCAAGGCTGGGGAAGGGCCCCCCGCGGTCGGCAGCCCAGCGGGCTGGCCGGCTGTGACGCCCGCCACTCCCGCCGCCGCCTGGGCGGCGTCGGTGCCCGTGCCAGAGCCTTGCAAGTTGGCGCAGGTCTGCAGGCGCATCTCGAGGCTCCGCTGCACCGCGCCGTTGTTCGGGCTCGGGCAGGCGTCCCTCAGTATTGGGGAAAAGCCTGCCGGGGTGGCGGGCGTTGCGGATCGAGTATGTGCCTAATATGGTCAGGGCAAAGGGTTACGGCAGGTGCCGCTCCAGCGCAAGGGCTGCGGCAAGAGCCTACGGCCGGGACGACCCAGGACGCGGGCCAGCTCTTCTTGTCCTGTGCCGCCGCCGCCTGCCACATTTGCACACATCGGACGACTGCCCATGCTCCAGGTCAGCGTACGCGGGCCGCCATGACTCTGGAAGCGCCGCACGCCGCGCCTGGTGCGCTTTTACTCGTGGCGGGCCTCCAGCGGCGCCATCAGCACATGGTGTACTGCGACCCACCCGGTTTCCCACCTTGCCGCACTTTCCATACAGCCTGCTGGCGTGAATTCCTGCGCGCTGCTCACCGCACGCGAGCCCCATCTGCTGCAGCAGCACGGCAAAGATCGTCTCGTCCCCCACCAGCCGCATGGCCAGAGTCAAGACGCCGCCCTCGCAGCCGCAGAGGTAGTAGCTGAAGCGGCACGCGTCGCGGCAGCAGCCTGCGGAGAAGCTCAGCTGTACAAATGCCGACAAGGTTGTTGCCAGGGGGTTAGTGGTCGGGTGAGCTGTGCGCCGCAACGCTGGCAGGTCACTTGCCGAGCACGCCAACTTCCACGGCGTCAATAAAGCCGCTGGCTGCGGGGTCAAGAAGCGGTGGTGGGGTCTGTGTCTGCGTGCAGCACAGCGCAGTCCCAGGGCTGCGCTGCACTGCTGGACGTGGTGTGAGAGGCACACCGACCTGCGTGCGAATGTATTGCTCCACCTCCGGCCGCGGGACGCCGTGAGACATCAGCACGCTCGTGTAGTTGCGACTGTCGCAGCCAGAGAGCAATGCGGCGGATGGCGAGCGATTTCAGAATTGTTGCTGCACACGGGCGCCTCTCGCTGCATGCACGCAGATACAGCTTTTCACGCCCCGATATATCAGAATGGAGGAGCGTACGTGCTACCGGTGGCTGGGAAATGCAAGCCAGCTTGATGAGGGGGCTCATCTCGCTCCTTTGCGCGAACAGACACGCGCGCCCGCCTGCGGCTCATGCGCGCACGCGCATGCTTGCAGTGCTCACCCGGTGAGCACGTCGCCCCGCAGGTTGAAGGCGCGCTGCGCCTGGGCGATCTCCACGCTGCAGCCGCCGAACAGGCGCGCGCCGCTGGCGATGCAGCGGTCGCTCACGCCCAGGGACAGCGCCTGCGGTGGTTGTGGGGTGGTGCAAATGCCACCGGGTCTCAACGTTGGATTTTCGCTGGCTGGTGAGGCTTGAGAGGCAAGCCAGATTGACAGCCGCAGGAAGGTGACAGATGGCCGTGTGCAAATGCAGCGCAGTGTCTTTCGTCGCCACGCGATGTACAGCCCCTGCACACTTCCAAAACACTGGCGTTGAAACACTGGCCCCATGAGCCAGCAGAGCGGGCTGTTGTGTGGCGTGCGTTCAGGACCCGGCGGCAACTTGGCGGCCACACTCAGTTTAGTCTGTGCGAGCGTCCCCATGCTCCTGCCACCCCACACCTCATCCAATGTCAGTGCCACGCCCGTCGGCTGCAGCGTCAGGTTGACGTCATGACCGCTGCCGGCCACTGCGGGAGCAGGTGGGGCGGGTGCGCCTCCAGCCGCTGCAACGCCAGGCGACGGAGCTTCGGCCCCCGGCGTCACACTGGGTGTGGGTCCTGCGGCTGACGATGTGGGAGGCGCTGCCCCCTCCCCGCCACCCGCTGCACCGCCTGGCTGTTGCTGTGGCTGTGGCAAGTTTTCTTGCTGATTTTGTGGCTCCGGTGATGTTGACAGCTCTGGAGGCGGGACCTCTGCCTGCTGTAGGGCGCGCTTCGAGGATTCGTCGTGCCCAGCGGGAGGAGGCGCTGCTCTGATTTCAACTGCACCGCTTTGCCTGTCTGTCACCAGCGCGACGGCGAGAAGCACCAGGATAGCAGCAGCGGCTGCTGGGACTAAGAGTCGACCTCGACAGCGTCCCTCCATCCCGTTTGGCTGGCCTGCAGTAAATGTGTTACCGCTGGCCTCGAGAGATCGAAATCCAAAGACCGGCAATTTGGCCTGGACGACGGGACCGCACTCAATCAATGTACAGTTATGTGCGCGAATCACTTGGAAGAACGAGTCCTACACGCCGCTGTGCCAGCACAGATAACCTTGGGGTAAACACAAATGCCCCGCGAGGACGCTCCACGATACAAAATCGTACGAAACAAAATCGTGCGGAAAGGCAGTCTGTGAACAATCAGCAACACGGGGGGACGGTTCAAAGCCTGCAAGACCGGGAGCGAGAGTGACAGCCGCCTTGACATTGGTCCCTCTTCTTGTTGTATCGGGTCACTCACTTGGGACGCTCAGTGTCAACCTTGGGACACGTCTCCAGTTGTTTTGCGAGGCTGCACTGTGGCACAAAGCAGGGCTGTGTGTAGACGGGATCCTGCTCTAGCGGCGGCGGCGCCTGGCCAAAGATCATCTCGCATGACAGATCCTACGGAGAGTGTGATTGGCGTCCAGTTGGGGGGCAGTTGGGGTGGCACTCCAGAGCGCCGCAGCAACTTGCCAGCAGTCACAAATGTGCGGCGCATTGTAACTGTTCTGCCTAACCCTGCAAGTGGTGTGGGTAAAGAAGCAGGTGCTAGCACCAACTACCGACCAGCCACCGACGACGGCGAGGGCAGGCCGCGGAGCGGTGCGCACAGACCCTCAGCACAACTGAACACAGGGGAGCCAGCCCTAGGGTTATAATAGTCGAATAATTCCGCACAAACGCACCTCAAAATTGGGTTTCATGGTGAGGGGCAGCCCAAATTCCTCCGTGAAGTAGGCCTGGGTTGGGACCTGCAAGATTCCAAATTTGGGTGGTGGTTGGGTGGGGAGGGCAGGTGACACTGTAATTCATGCAAGCATTGTGCATGAATCATTTCAGCACCACGTGTACCCTGCTGGCGATGTACACAGCACATGCCAACAAGGTGCCCATTAAGGGGCAGCAAAGGCAGCACTTTACACCTCGTCCAGCGGCTGCGAAGCGAGTCAAGGCAGGGCAAGGCCCACATCGCTGCGCTGCACGCTCATGCAGCGACGCACCTTGCACATGCTGTTGATGGGAGGCAGGAGGCAGAGATGGGGCGTGGGTGCCAAGGGGGGATGCGTGAAACGACAGCAGCAGATGATACAGGCGGTGTCTTATAGGACCAAACTTTCCTGAGGCCTTCGAGGGCCGGCGCCAAGCAGGCACCCTGCACACATCTCCGCCACCCATCTCTCACCCTGCCCCCACCACGCGTGCCCCCCGGGGTCCACCGCCGCCTCACTTGGTGCACATCCCGACGCATCCGCTGGCCTCCAGGTAGCGGCACTTTTTGATGTAGACCAGGCTCTTCTGCCGCCGCACCTTGTCCTCCGCCACCTGCACGTCCGCCTCCCGCAGCTCGCTCTCGCCCACGAGCCAGAAGAAGGCCACGCTGGCTATGAGCGCGTTGAACTCAGCAGACCACTGGGTCGGGGGGAACAGCCGCCTGGGTGCATGCACACATGCGAGTGTGTGTGTGTGCATGCCGGTGTGTATGTGTGTGTGTGTGTGTGTGTAATGAGAGAGACACAGAGTGATAGAGCAAAGGTGAGAGAGCAGATGACGGGGAAACACAGGTGTACTACATCACATGCATCTTCATACTTTTGGCGAAATACGTGCTTTTGGCAGAAGAACTTCAGGTAAAGGAGGAGGCGCCTGCCAACGGCGCTCTGAGCTACCATCACCCGAATCCTTGCTCGCTTCCGCGCGCAAACTGGCCCCTCCGCCTCAGCCTGTCCCCCTCGAGACATCGGGCCCAGACCGTGTCACACCTACGTGCGCGCTCACATCTACACTTACGCAGCCACATGCACACTCACGGACACACACGCATGCGCGCACGATCTCATGCACATACATATACACACACATTCGTCCCACCTGAAAGCGCCAGGCGCCTCTCGCGGCATCAGCGACCGCAGCACCTCCCGCACGACCTCGCGCTGCTTCACCGCGCTGCGGCCGCGCATGATCTCCTTCGAGATGCGCACAAAGTCGTCGTACTGCGCCTCCTCAGGGACTGGCACGCCTGGATGTGCGCACGCAGGCATGGGTCCGTGGAGCATGATGATGGTGGGGAAAGGGCTGCTTGATGGGGGCGCGGGTCGGGGTGGCCAGACCCAGTTGGCAAGGTGACTGTGAAAGCAGCAATCTACAACTTCCCTGGTCTGTTTTTTATACAGCTGCAATGAATCACCATTTGGTGTTCAACGACCCACATGGGTTCCCACCCCACAGCCGCCCCGAAGCCCCTGCACCCCAGCCGCGCCGCCCGAAGCCGGAGGCACTGTCCGGGTGGTCAACCCCTGAGAACCGCTCCCGCTTCACCCCCATAAGGAGCACCCGTCAGCTGGTCGGCCATCTTCTGTGAGTAAAGCTTGATAAAGAATTTGTCTATGGCGTTGTCATTGTACACTGTCTTCTCCGCGAATGGGTCCTGGAGGTTGCAGAGGCAGCGGCACTCAGTCGGTGCGGGCGTTCCTGTGTAGTCCAGGATGGCTGGCTGTGGCAGCATGGGTGCTCAGCGCGTGCATTCGGTATACGTGGTTGAAGTTTCCTCAAGGAAACGTGCCTGCTTATTCCGGGACCAGTGCCCCAGGTCAGCGCCGAAGTGGCCAACACACACCTTGACGACTGGCTGCGCCACGCACGCTGCGCTGCATGCTCTCCGCCGGCTCCAGCACCGTCCCGCGCCGCTGCTGCTGCTTGCTCGCGCCTTCATCATCCCTGTTGGCTTAGCTAGCGAGTGCATGCCGTTGCTGGATGCTGCCAAGATTTCGGTCTTCGTTTGATATTATGCAAGGGCCAGCGCAAACCAGAGATATTCGGTGTTTCACGTCGATGATGACAAGTGCGGTGTGAATGACCGCGATCGAAGTCCCGCGTGGACTTTGCACTTCTCCTTGAAGCTGACGCAATGCTTTTCGGGCCTAATAACGGTGTCGATGCTGCTTGTATACTTTGGACTGAACTGATTTTTGCTCGTATATACCTCAGCGTCCCTCCAGCAGAAACCCTTGAATGGTGATCTTGCATTTGCAGCGCTCCACGCAGCCCTAGTGTGCGCGAGCTTCGTTTGAGAGGGCGTAAATATTATCTGCTCTACTCGCTGTGTGCAGCATCCCGATCGTTGGCGCGAGACAGCAACGGCAGGAGCAGCAGCGGCAGAGCGTACCGTGCGAGCGGCCAGAGGCGGGGCCGTCGAGCTCGGCGCCCGCAAGCGGCATGGCACGCGCTGTGTCCGAGGAGGGAGCGCTGGTGGCGGTCATTGCGGATGAGGACACGATCACGGGCTTCCTGCTGGCCGGCGTCGGCGACGTCGACCTCCGAAAGCGCACCAACTTTCTCATTGTGGACGGGAAGACCACCGTGCGCCACATCGAGACGAGCTTCAAGGAGTTTTCTGCGCGGGACGACATCGCAATCATCCTGATTTCGCAGCCGATTGCCAACATGATCCGCCACGTGATTGCGAACCACAATAAGGTGCGGCGAGGGTTCGCATCCTGCACAGCCAGGAGCGGCGCTGGGCACGGCCGCATTTATCACAGAGGCGTTGCGTCGCATTCATCACAGAGGCACCGCACGCCTCTGCGGGGGCGCACGTGTGGCTAGAGGGCAGTGGTGGCGACTGTGGCAGCAGACCACAACGGCCAGCCGCGCGGGCAACGCAGCCCTTGCAGCCGGTTTCTGTGGCAGCGGGGTCGTGGAGGATCCCGTCGCCGCGTCCCCCGGCGCGTTGGTCGCAGGCGCACCTTCAACGCTGGCCCCACTGACGTGCGCTGCGCTGTCCCGTTCCTTTTTCTCCGCCACGCGCCATGCGCTGTCACGCCAGCCCATCCCTGCTGTCCTGGAGATTCCCAGCAAGGATGCCCCTTATGACCCCAACCAGGTGGGTCAACCTCGGGGTTGGCGGGGCAGCCGATGCGCTGGGCAGACGGCGAGCTGTGCACAGCTCCGTCCTTGTCTGCAGATCGGATATCCAGCAGCGCATTTGCGGCAATCTTCACTAAACTCGGCACATTCACAGTCAGCATGGCTGAGCGCTGCCTGACTATTCTGCTCATGCCAGGATTCTCTGCTGATCCGCGTGAAGCACCTTCTGGGCCTCGCCTGACCCGTGGCCGGTGGTGGCGCGCGCCTGCGGCCGATGCGAAGCTGGTGCGGCGTGACGGTCTGCACGAGGAGTTCTGCAGCGGCAGCTGTGATTGTATTGCAGCAGGCTGTTGCAACAACCTGGCTGCTGTGAGCATGTCGTCGGCCCAGCATGTTCTCTGGTCCCTACTGGGGCGCTTTTTTGCACATGTCACAGCGGCATCGTGCTGCCTGGTAATAGCAGAATATGCAACAAGTTACAGTGTGCCTCAGAAATTTTGAATATATGTTGAAGATGTATTGGTGATTTGTGCCGGGTGGATGAGAGAGAGCAAATACGTTGGGGGCCATCAGGGATGTTGACTATGTGCGAAGCACTTGAGGAAGTCAAGATCTTCATACAGGCGCCGAAAATGCTGTTTGTGTGATTGATTTGATGACCACCGCAGAATTGCAAGGCCAGCATTGCATCCGGCAATTCACATACCTCTCATGTGCGTACTGAGCTGAGAGCAGAGCACGCGCAGCGGCCGGCAGCGGTGTTTCAAGGCCGGGGCAGGATGAACACTGCACAACAACAGCAATGGGACAGCTCTGCAACAACAACATATCGAATGCACTCACATAACTGGTTACTCGACAGGATAGTTGTTGCCATCTTTCCCGCCAGATCACTTTGCGATTACTCACTCATTTGCGAAATCAATCGCGAAACGTACCTTTTTAGGATTCAAAATTCATCTCGAAATGCAATTTTATTGAGCCACCATCTGGCTTTTCACGGTCAGCTCGCTCACCGATGGCGCGGGCGCCCTGGCATATCCTCCACATCTCTATTTGGTTTCATCCGATGATAACATGCATGTAGTGTAGGCAGCAGGCACTCTGCCACCCCTGTGCCTTGAACCATTGAGCATCATGCCGTCCAGCAGCCAGCTGCTGCAGCGCGCCATGGCGCATGTGCCAGGGCCTGACACGAACAGCGGCAGCATGGCGCTTTTGAAACACCCCGCAGCTGCACGCGCCCTTCCCCAGCACGGCGAGCGCTGCCTGCACATCAGCGTCGATTCACCAGGTGAAACGCAACCCCCGCACGCGTGTCGAGCTGACCAGCTGCGCCTTTCTGCCTCCCATCCCCTTCCCTGCCTGCCTTGCAATCTTGGCCCTACCCCCCCCCCCTCCCTTGCTGCGACACGCGCAGCCCGTGTGACAGCGCTTATCGCCTTCCTAGCGGGCAGCCATGGGAGCGTCACAGTGGTGGAGGCTGACCCGGTCAGGGCGCCCCTCACATGCGCCGACGTGGCCGCCTGCCATGCGCAGCTGCTGGCGCGCTGCGCGCGAAGCACCGCAGCAGCAACGCCGTCCGCCGGCGCGGCGGGTGCTTACGAAAGGCCGCAGCTCTGCGCGGACGACGTCTGGGCCGCGGTGCAGGTGGGAGTCTCTCTGTTTGCACATGTCTGGGGTACATCGCTCACCACATGGATGCAGCCAGAGCAAAAACGAAGCCGCTCTCAAACAGGATGTTGGCCCGCGATGCCACGCATGCGCTCCGGCGGCGCAACACATGCGCAGGTGCTGGCGGGCAACGCGTTGCTGCCAGACGTGCTCGAGGGCGCGCAGCCGTTCGATGTCGTCATCGTGGGCGCAGACGCCAGCGGCGACCAGCTCCCCGCCCTGCTGCCTCTGGTGGCGCCCACCGGTATGCGCACGCGAGTGCCGGCGAGACCGCATTGGAGGGTGCATGGCGCAGCAGCATGGCGCATGCCTGCCGCCCGTGCTGCTGGCGCGCGCACAACATTTGGCTGCCTTGCACTGGACTGCACTCGTGACAGCCCAGACCACTGGTGTAATGCCAAAAAATCCCCCACCTTTCACCAGGCCGACTGGTCGCCGTCGTCGATGGCTCCCTCACGATGTTTTCACGACGGCCATCGTCAGCGGGCGCAGATGTCGTGGTAGCACCCGCCGCGCCGCTGCAGCGCGCGTTTGACCGCTCGGTGCTGGAGCGAGGCTTCTCGCTGGGGCGCCGCCTGCCGCCCTACAGTCGCGCGGAGCTGCGGGCGAGCGTCGCGGCACTGCGGGCGCGAGCTTTTGCGGACGGTTATGGCAGCGGAGCGGCACTCTTGCGAGAGTCGAACGCGCAGCAGTCCGAGGAGATGCAGGCACGCCTGGAGGTGGCGCAAGCCCAGGTGCGGCGCGGATACCCCCAATGGGTCGCTACCTCTTGGATGTTTTGCAGACTTGCCTCTTCCATCCTGGAATGCCCGATGCCTCAAACTCAAGCGTATCATCAAAAATTCGAGCAATGTATGCGTTGAATCCCCACACCACCCACAGGTGGAGCAGCTAGAGCAGCACTTGCAGGCGCTGAGGGTGAAGGATGGCGGCAGCAGTGCAGCCCACGCCGACAGCCGTCCCACAGCTGTTGCTGCGCCGGCACCTGGGACGGCACAGCCAGCGGCCGCAGCGCACGGGCCCGTAGAAGCCTCGAATGCAACGCCCGTGCCAGCGCCGCGACCGAGGCCACTTACCATGCCACAGGACTGTGTGCCGTTGACAATGGCAAGCCCCGCCAAGCGCAGCCGCCTCAGCACGCCATTTGATGGCGCGGGCGCCACAGCTGCAGGCGAAGGCGGGCAGAGCCACACGTCACGCGTGCTGAGCGCCTGCCGCCAGCGGCTGCGGGAAATTGACGAGGCAGAGAACGCAGAACCGGGTTCCCCTAGCCGCGGCCTTGGCTCCGACCCTGCCGGCCAGCAGAGCATGCGTGTGCCGCGGCCTCAGGCGCTGCTCGTGCCGCAGCCATCGCAGCCGTCGCCGCGGCTGGCCGTGCAGGCGCACCTGACGCCACGCAAGCGCACCTTCGCAGCCAGCATCGCCAACTTTTCCCGGGGGTTCTCGCCCGGCCCCGAGGCCGCAACTTCCCCCAAAGGGCTCCAAGACGCCTGCGGCGGGTCAGGCAAGGGCCAGGGGCGGCCCCAGCTCCACGTGGATGTCGCTGCCGGCTGGCCCGCCGTAGTGCAGACAGTTGAGTACAGCGCATGCGCATGCACAGCACCAGAGGGCGGCAGCAGCGCGGCGCTGGATGTGGTGATGTTGGAGGCGGGCCAGGAGCAGGAGAAGCGGGAGCAGCAGCAGCAGCAGCAAGGGCAGCAGCACCAGCAGCAGCAGGCGGGTAGCGCAGTCCGTGGCGGCAGCGTAGCAGCAGCGCCTCGCGGCACGCTTGCTGCCGCAGCAGCGGCATTGGGCCTGCCGCTTGATGCTGCTCTGACCGCCGTCACCAGGGGCACGGCCGGTTGCTGCCTGCCCGTGGCGAGCCTCCCACTGCTGTCTGCCGTGCCGCTGGCATCGGTGCTGGCGGCTTTCAAGGGCAATGCCACGAGCGCGCCGGCAGCCGCCAGTAATGCGGATTGTGGGCCAGAGGCCGATGGCAGCAGAGCGAGCGGGCCGGCGGTGATATCCAGCGTGCTGGGCAGCACGCCTGTGCGGCTGTGGTGCCTGCCGCTGCCTCCGGGGACGCCGTACACGTCCCTAGGCTCCATCTGCAGCGGCGTGCTGCAACGCCACCCGTCGACGACGGCTCTGCTCTCTGCTTGCTGGCTTCAGGGGACGCCTGGTGGCGTGGGCGAGCTTGCCAGCGGAGGGCGCCCGCAGGTGCAAGGCGCAGCCGCCGGCCTGGCAGTTGCGGTGCAGGGGGTGCCGGCTGCGCGATCATACCTTCTTTTGCTTGAGGAGGGCTTCGGCTCAGAAACCCTGGAGCAGCGCCTGTCGCTGCCTAAGGGTGCCCCGCTGAGCTGGCAGGAGGCGTGCGCGGTGGCAAGCGACACAGCGAGCGCTCTAGCGTGCATGGCGGCGCCTTCATTCTTCAGCTCGAGCTGGGCGCTGCGCCAGGCCGCCTCAGCGGCGACGCCTGGTGCGGCCGACGGCTGGGAGGGGCTACAAGCAGCGCCTTCCTCATCGCCTCGCACGCCTCCCGCGGGCTCGGCGGCAGCCCCGGCTTGGCGCGGCCGCATGGCGCCCACGGCTGCACCTGAAGCCTGTGCGGGATCGGCGTTGCCCGCGCCGTCGACTCGGCTGGCGCGCGGTGTCTTGAGGTTCTGCCCTGCTTTTGGCGCGGCGGACGTATGGCTCGCAGGCGCCTGGGGCGGCGGCGGTGCTGGCGGCCGGGTCACGGGCGCCAAGGTGTCGCTGGTCAGGGCCCTGCTGCTGCAGCTGCTGCCAGAGGGGGAGGGCGAGGCGTGCGCCGCCGAGGTGCGCCCTGGGTTGAGCGAAGCTGGCGCCCGTGGCGACTTCCAGCATCGCGTTGCATCAGTCAATCCCCACACATGTTGATTGCTTTGCTGATGTCACAGCTTCAGGTGTTTGAGCACCACCTGGTTCCCACAACGCTTCTTGCCCACCACAGGACGACGGCCCCTGGGCCACGCCTGTCCCTTCGGACAGGCGGCGCCACCTTGGCGGCTTTGGGACTTGCAACAGCGACGGCGCGTCGGACGGGGAGCAGGAGGGCACTGCAGTGCTGCGCCTCGCCACGTCGGGCCTGCCAGCGCTGGGCGTGCTGCTGCTGCAGCTGCTGACAGAGCAAGCGGCGCCCGAGGCGGCCGTGGGTGTGGCGCGCCGGGCGGTCGTGGCCCTGCAGGAGGTGCGTGAGCGGATGGGCGCCCCGCTGCCGACAGTGGGTCCGTGTGTGTGTGTGGGTGTGTGTGCGTGCGTGTGTGCGTGTGTGTGTGTGTGTGTTGGTGTGCTACTGCAGCGAATGTGCATACGTACGCAACATTTGCGTTGCGGCACATGTGTGTGTGTGTTTGTCTGTGTGTGTGTCTGCAAGCATACGCTTGGACGCTTGTGTGCATGTGTGTGATTAATTGTGTCCGTAGTGTGTGCCCATTCTGTGTCATGTTGCTCTTCAGCGCCACACCCCCGCGCATGCAAACCACCCGCGCAATCGCACAGGCTCACACACCCGATGCGCTCACAGCCGTGTGCTCGCGCGGCCCTGGCGCCGCCCGCACGTGGCGCGACGCGTCGCAACACCTGGCGGCGCCGCTGGCGCAGCTGGGGCTGGCCCTGGTTGATGGTGAGCCAGCTGGTACCCCCCACGTCGCCAGCGGCCCTCATACCGCGCCTCTGCACCCCTTGGCCCCCCTCATAAGCGGTTGTGTTCACACCCAGCCCTTTGCTGTCACACGCGCCAGGCGCGCCTCTGCAACTCACCCCCAAGACTCACCGCTCTTGCCTTGATGCTCGGGGGCTTTTCATGCGCGTCTTGCGCCACCCGAAACGATGCCCGTGCACCTTGAAACCCTTCACACCCAATGAACCCCAGGCAGTGCGAGGGACGTAGAACTGGACGTGCTGCCGCGGCTGGAGTCGCTGCTGGCCCACGCGCGCGCCTCCGAAGCACCGCCCGCGACGGTGGGGCGGCCGGGCCCCTGCGCGCCGACGAGGGTGGCGGCGGCGGCGGCAGCGGGTGGGGCGTCCCATGAGTTGCACACGGACGCGCGTCGTCGCGCGGCGGCGTCGGAGGGCAGCACATTAGAGGACAGGCTGAGCGGCGTCGAGGCTGAGTGGCTCCGCGCCACCTTCCCGGCCAGGTGGGTGCTGGAGCCTCACTCGGCCGCGTGAGCGTGCACCCTGTCCACCGCGCACGTCTTCCCCGTCAGCCGTCTCCGCCTGACTTCGCACCGTGGTGCATCTGCACACCCACTCGGGGCTTGCGGCTGTGGAGGCTGTCTGGCCCCTTGCATACGACGTGGTGCTGTGCTTGGTTGAGGCTGACCAACCGCCTCGTCGGAGATACCGGCACACTTCTCTCCATCGTATGCACACACGCTAGCCCCCCCCCCCGCACACACACACACACACACACACACACACACGTGCGCGTGTGCCCGCACACTGTGCGCGCGTGCGGTGTTTCACAGGCGCGCCAAGCTGCTCCAGGACCTGTCGCGCCTGGCGCGCGACCGCCCCACGTTCAAGCTGCGCGTCTGCCGCGCTGACGTGGCCGCCGGCGTGCTCGCAGCCATGGGCCGCTGTGGGGGCCGCGGCGCGGGGGCGGCCTCCATCCTGTACCAGCCCTTGAGCTGCGCCTATGAGGGTGGGCGGTTCGCACGGGCTCCATGTGTTGCACACACAAGCGTCAAAAGGGCCGCCACGTCCGAGGGGGCTGCTGGGTGCAGCCGCGGCTGTGTTGCACTGAGCGTAAGCTGTTGCGGCCGGGGGCACATATCGCTCTTGCGGCAACACAAACAGTCCAGCGGCAGCTGCGTGAACTGCGGCATGCACCCGGCGTCCGTGCGTCTGCACAAGCAATCACCCCCGCGCCGCTTTTGCAGGCGAGGCGGCCCAGGACGCCGGGGGCGTGACGCGTGACCTGATCTCTGCGCTGACTCAGCAGCTGTGCAGCCCCGCGGCGGGCCTGTTCAGGCGTGTGGGCGGCGGCGGCGACGGCGGCGGCGGCGGCGGCGGGCGGCTGTACCCTGTGCCGGGCGAGTGCGGCGCGGCGCAGGCGCGCAGGTTCAAGCTGCTCGGCCAGTTCATGGCCAAGGTGGGTGGGTGTGGCTGGCGGCCAGGGGTTTTAGAGAGACGGACGGAAGGTTATTGATTGGGGCGGAGTGCACACCACCCTTGCATGCTTCATTGGAGGGGGTGGGGACAGGCCGCCGAGAGGAGGCCCAAGAGTTGCCCTCCCGCTCTCTCAGCAAATGGCAAGTGGTGCCAACCCCATGCATCCGCACCCAACACACCCCTTGCCCTGCCACAGGCCCTCATAGAGAGCGCCCGCAGCGCGGCCGTCGCCGGCGCCGACGGCTCCCTCCCGCCCGCCGCGCGCCGCGGCTCGCTCGGCGCGGTGGCCCTCCACCTGCCCGTCGCGCCGCCGTTCTGGAAGGTGCTGCTGGGGGCCCAGGTCACGTTTGCTGACCTGGCGGACCTTGATACCGCAGAGCATACCAGCCTGAGGGCGCTGCTGGGGGCGCCCCTGGAGGAGGGGACGCTGTTCGAGGCGTTTGAGCTGAGCTTTGGGGGC
>NW_014012754.1:17898-19546 GCF_000611645.1 Monoraphidium neglectum
TGGTGCGGCTCGTGCCGGCGGGGCCCTACTTGAAGGTGGGCGCGCGCGCAGGGTGGGGGCGAGTTGCGGCGGGGGCGGCGCGGTGCATGTCGTTCTTGGGGCGGGCACTTACTCGGTGCTGCGGCCTGTGCAGCCGCTTGCGTCTGTTCCTGCGCAATTCGCGCTCGACCAATGGCCGACACTCAGATGCGCATGCGCAAGCAAAAGCGCACGCACGCACGTGACACACACACACACACACGCACACACACACACACACACACACATTCTTTCAAACACATCCCGCCGGCCCCACAACAGGTGACAGAGGCCACCAAGCGCGAGTACGTGCTGCGCCGCGCGCGCTGCCTGCTGGTGGACGGCGTGGCAACGCAGATGGGAGCGCTGGCGGAGGGCTTCTGGGGGCTGGTGCCCAGGTGAGGTCGTGCGCGCTGCATCAGCGCCCGAAACTGCACACTCCTTGCAGACGTTGAACTGTGCGCGAGCAGCTGGCATGCGCGCGCACCTGCAGACGCCACCCTCCAGCGAGGCCCTATGTTCATGCGATGCAAAAGCAGCAGCAGCAGCAGGGATTTCGCTGGTGTACATGTTGAAGGTAATTTCGCGGCCTTGCAATTCGCCATAACCCTGGACCGCCACCACCTCCGCCTCTGGTGCCAACCAGGGCTCTCCTGGACCGCCACCGCATTGGGCCAGAGGACCTGGAGGTGGGTTCTTGGGCGAGGCGTTCTTGGGCGCAGCGCGGACGCATAGGGGTGTGCTGATGCGTGGATTCATGCACACATGCACGCGTGCGCACGTAAGTGTTTGTGCATGTGTGCGCAAATGTGAGTGCGCGCATGATTTTGTGACAGTATGTCTGTGTGCGCGCGTATGTGCGTGTGTGTGCTTGTGTTTCTGGATGTGTGTGTGTGTGTGTGTGTGTGTGTGTGTGTGTGTGTGTGAGTTTTATGCGCGTGTAGGGGACAAGGTGATGTGTGGAGCAAATGAATCTCATCAAAACGCACTGTACCAACCTGCCCTGTCATTCCTTTGTACCGGCCGTATGTTGCAACACACACCTTACGACCTCCACTCAAGCCCCATCCCCACCCCTTGACGCCATCAATAAAAAATTCGATTGGCAGCGCCTGGTGTGCGGCGACGCAAACGGCCTCGACGCCGCCGCCTGGCGCGCCGCCGTTCAGTGCGAGGGCGCGGCCGGCGCGCCGGGCGTGCTGAGCCCCTCTGAGGCGCGCGTGGTGGGCTGGTTCTGGGACGCCGTGGCGGACCTTGGTGTGGGGGAGCAGCGGCTGCTGCTGCAGTTTTGGAGCGGGTCAGACAGCGTCCCCCTGGAGGTGGGCGTGCCACGAAAAGGGGCAGGGATGAGGATTCTGGGAGGACAGGTGCTGTCTTATCATATTTGCAGATGTTTGCTGGTTGCCAACCAAGCGGGCACAGAGAGACAGCATTCGACGTCCGCAGTACTGTACCCCTTTAGCATCGCTCAACCATCCGCCGCCTCTTGGTCCCTGCACGACGACACAACCTAGGGGCTGGCGAGTCTGGATCCGCCCTTCTTGCTGCAGCTCGTCTCCCGCAGCAGCGGCCCCTCGAGCGTCGACGGCAGCGACGGCCCCGGCGGGCCCCGCACGCGGGGCGCGGGCGG
>NW_014012753.1:0-3047 GCF_000611645.1 Monoraphidium neglectum
CACCCAAGGCACTCCCAGCTGCTCCGCGACGCACATCGTCGCCGTTTGCGTCAGCGGCGCGGTGACGATGGCGTCGGCGCCCTGGCAGGCTGTGGCGATTGTTCTGAGGACGTCCTCTGCAAAGGGCTTGTTGAACTTCTCGGCCTCCATCATGACCTTCATAATCTTTCCCTCTGCCAAAAGCTCCTGCATGCATGTGCATGCATGTGTGTGCTCATGCATTCAGCCTGTGTGCATGCGTGCGCGGCCTCGGTGGATGCGTGCGCATGCATGTGCGCACATCCGCACAAGCGTGTCGCGCGCGCGTGTGACGGATGGAGTCGCGGACAGGCTGTCTTGCACATGGCGTATGTGCCGTGTGCCGCACCTGGCTTCCCGGCTCATGCAGCAGGCCAAAGGGATCGCCCGCAATTTCGGCGTACCTACATATGCATGCAAAGTAGCAGGCGTCAGCTGAATCAGCCAAGCGCCGTGAAGCAGCGCGCTCTGCTGACGACAGTCGCCGCTCGTCAAGACTGTGCAATAAGCGGTGCAGCGGAGTTGGCTACACTGTTTTTCACTCACTCGAGACCAGCGAAAGACTTGACAAAGTCCTCCATACGCTTCTCCGTTGCGACCACCACCCTCGCTCCCCTCGCCTTGAGCTCAATGGCCAAGGCCACATACGGCTGAACATCGCCACGAGAACCACTAGTCACTATCAAGATCGTCTTCATCTTCTCAGCGCTGGATACATGCGACAGCAGATGACATGGGGATCTGGGGATCTGGACTTTGTTGACCTAAGAGAAAAAGCCAGATTGGGTGATGCTTTTCAAAAGTGCACAGTCAACTGGGAAATGCAACGAAGGAAACTGCATATGAGGACTAGCGCGAGTGGCGAAGGTCTCTTGTGACTTTCAGGCTGCCATGACCCTGTCGGCGGTTGCTGCCGATAGATGTGCAGCAAACGAGCACACGAAGAACTTCAAGTAATGGAATGTGATCCAAGAATTCAAGCTGCAGCAGTGTTAAGGATACAGTCATGCACCGGCAGGTGCCTGTCGCAGGGACTGCATGTTTGTGGCGGAAATCGGGTGTGTCACGCCTGGCAAGCAAGCGTGCGTACGATCGCAGGTGGCGTGCGATCTTCGTATGTTTGGTAGTTGCCGGCATCCAAGTCAAGTACACTGCATGCAAGCGGCAAGAGCGTGCACGAGGGCAGCTGTCTCAGTCAACCGCTTCAACCACCTTCGCTTACGGCCCACTGCCAGTTCCGCCACTCCATCCCAGGCACCCTGCCATTCGGGAAGACCAGCAAGCAAAAACTTGCATAACGCAGGTGACACGGGCGGCGGTAAAGGAGGTGGGTGCAGGATCTGAGGCAGCTCGACCAGGCAACCCTTACAGAGGACTCATGCACTCTACTGTGAAAATTGGGTCTGGTGACACTTTTGACCCATTCCAATTGTAAATCAACAGCTCTGCTGGTTGCTGACAATATAAAACAGTCAAGAGTTGAGGCAAGATGCGGGGAGCGGAACCAACCAACCATACCGCGCCGCCCGGATTGGTGGTGTTGCGTGGCCGGGTGTGATGCATGTGTGACGTCAGGTCCATGATGGTGTGAATACACAAGCAAAATCAGCCGCAGCACAAATGCATCAAGCTAGCGCCGGACCGTGAAAACTCTCCTGCTTCATCCAAAACAAACCGGCAAAGGCCTGCTCTGTGGTGCAAAGCGGCGGGCAGATGCACGCCTCATTTGAAGGTGCACCGTCGCACAATGAGTAAGGTTGAAATTGGTAGGAATTGAACAGGTTCCAATCTACGTATACACCAATACAACGCACTGCCCTAGCTGCGTTCGTCTCTCCTGCTGGCTGCCGCTGCTACTGCTGCTGCCCGTGCAAGGGCCCCTGCCACGCTCGCCCTGCGTCACCACTGCCGTCAAACGCCCTTTCGCCTCCCAGCTGTCCGGCTGGGGCCGTTGCTGCGGCCCCAGTCATTGCTGCGCTGCGTACACCCTCGGCTGTGATATCAAACGAGACCGCCTTGATGCCGTGTGGCCCCCTGCCCTGCTGCGGCGCCCGCTGTCGCTGGCCCCCCTGCCGCCGCTCCGCCGCCGCCGCTGCCGCCGATGCCGGCCCCGCCGCGCCGCCCTCTGGTACCATGGACGCCTTCAGCAGGTGCGCGTAGCGCTGCGCCCCCTCCCAAAACAGCACCACGCGCGTGCTGCTCGCCTGGCCCCAGCTCTCGCCCAACGCAGGCACCAACACGCCGCCGCCGGACTCCTCATCCATCACCTTGGTGGTCACCTGAATGCGTGTTTGGGCGGCGATGGGGGGCGAGAGGGTGGCGTAGTGACTAGTGGCGCCAGGGGGGGCGCGTGGCGTGGGCCAGAACCTGACCAGCCAGCATCCGGCTGGAGCTTGAGGGTGCAGAGTGAACAGCGCAGGGCTGCAGGCGCGCCCGGCCAGCAGCAGGGCGGAGACGGCGGTGCCGGTCTTCGCTAGCCCTGTCACATTAAACCTCGAGATGCCATGCGCAGATACCCATCGCAAACGACGCTGCTTTGCGCCTGTGGTGGTTGGGGTACGGTTGGTCACAGCACCAGGCGGGCCCCTGCCGCTGCGGTCCGCACAGACCCAGCCCGCAATCACGGGCACCCCCCCCTACGTGCCGGCCGCACCGGCCCACCTGGTTCATGAACACCACTGCCAGGCCCCTGCCCTCTGCCAGTGCGATCGCGTCCTGCGCCAGCCCGGCCAGCAGCCGGCTGCGCAGCCCCGCATCGGGCCAGTCCTGCCTGAAGTGGAACGTGACGCTGTCCGTCACCACGAGGCGCACCTGAGGCGGCGGTCAGGGGCGGCAAGGCGGCCGTGGTATGAGATCGAGCAGCTGAGGACGGGGAGCAGGCGCCGCCGGCGCTGACCGGGCGTCGAACAGGCGGCGGCCAGAGTGTTGATGCTGGCGCGTGCCCGAGCGGCGCCGAGGCTACACTAACGTGGGCAGCCGGCGCCTCGCATGCGGTGGCGGTGGCGGCGGCGGCGGCCACGTCAGTGGGG
>NW_014012753.1:3486-19655 GCF_000611645.1 Monoraphidium neglectum
GGCGGCGGTGGCGGCCACGTCAGTGGGGGGGGGGGGGAAGGTGTCAAACCAGGCGTGCCGCTGGCAGGTGCCCCCACCTCGGGCTGGCTGGCCAGCAGCGCGTCGAGGGTACGCGCGAGCGCCAGCTGCTGCGTGTGGTCCTGCACTCTGAAGTATAGGATGCCGTCGAGCACGGACTGCACCGTGAACTTCTCGGCCTGCGGCGAGGCACAAACGATTAGCGCTCGCGCTGAGGGGTGCGACCCCCCCTTGGCTTTGCCGCACTTGTAAGCGGCGGGCCGGGAAATGTGTCGCAGGTTGGTGTGTTGCACGGCGGCGCGCGGTCGCACGCGCGGGGGTGGATCTTGCCTCTGCGATGTGTAAGGGGTCTCCTCGTCGCCGCGCCGAGTCGCTGATGTGGCGGACCGTGGCCGCCGCGATGTCAAGCACCCGGTCGGCCATGAACGAGCCTTCAGTGTCTGGCTCAATCCGCACGTGCGCGAGCAGGCAGGTGTGAGCTTGCAGGCTGGTGTGGGGCCAAGGAACACTGAGGCATGCCCCACGGGCGCCGCCGCCGCGGCGCGCGGGGCTGCGCTCGCGATGGCGCAATCGCGGCGACCGCGGCGCCGGCCGCGCGGGGCTGGCCCAACTGGAGGCCGCCGCCAGCAGCCTGGGTCGTCGCGAGCCCCGGCCCCGCCCCCTGGCTTCTCACCAATGTACACGGCCTTGCCGCCGAGTCCCCCCAGCAGCGCGGGTATCTGGGCGTTCACGGCCAGCTGCATCCCGAGCTGCGTCTTGCCGACGCCGGGGACGCCGCCTGCGTGCCAGCGGCGCGCGGGGCAGTGGAGGGCTGGTATGTGCGTCGGCCGGAGCAGCAGCGCACTCTGGCCCGGGGCCTGGCGGCTGACGGGCGCGGCGCGAGGCGGTGGGGCGCCCGCGGGGCCACTCTAGGATGCGCAGGGAGCGGTGCGCTGGTGCAGCGACCAGGTCGGCGGGCGGGCAGGCAACAGGGGGTAGGGATGCATGGGAGCTCACAGAACTCTGTGACTGCGCCGGTCGTCACGCCCCCGCCCAGCAGGCCGTCCAATTCAGTGCAGTAGGTCGTGACCCGCGGCCGCGCCTCCTCCTGCGACAGCAGCTGCCGGGCGCTGGCGGCGCCTGCGGGCCGCACGTGGGCCACAAGGTGGCGGCGGTTGGGGGCGGCTGTTGCGCAAGGCTCGGCTGTGGGTGCGCGAGCAGCGGCGCGCGCGGCCGCAGCGCCGCCCTGGACCGTGATTGTATCAGCAGCGAGAGCAGGGCTACGCGCCAAGAACGAGCTGAGGGCTCATGGGGGCCGAGCGCGGGGCCGGTGTGCGGCGACGGTTTTGTGCCCTCGCACCAGACAGGCGCCAGCCGATCTGGCGCACCCCAAGGGCTGAGGTCAGAACATCCTCAGCTTCTGACAAGTGCAGGCCACATGCTGCGCGCGCGTCGGTCAGAGACGTTCTTGTTGCAAAATGGCGGAGGCTGTCGCATTGGGGACATTACAGCACACAAGCGTGCACGGCAGCACGGCAGCGTGCACAGCATGACGACGTATCGTCCTGCTGCCATATGTGCGCTGTAAACCTGTGCCTTATGCTCATGGTCCAATTGCTGCCAGCAGCGCACCTGCTGCAAGGCTCTCAGGTGTGATGTGCTCCAGGTCGCCGGCGGTGGCGTACCCCGCCGTGAGCAATTGCTGCCGTGTGCGTGGTGCCAGGGGAAGGGCCACGACCGGCGCACGAGGCGCATTATCCATGATACAACCCGTGACCACCCTCTCGCACGGTCAGGACCCAGCTAGCATCGATCCCGAGAGAGAAATTGCTGGTCCAAGATCACCTCAAGCTAAGCTTCTGATGTTGTGTAATTCGAAAGGGATGAGCGTGACGTGACAGAGCGACGTCTGCCGCAGACTTTCAATGGGCTTTGCGCTGACTTGGCCGATGCAGTGACTGCTGCAATCCCAAGTGCCGCCAGGCCGATAGGTTGCCTTGTCAGCAATGTTATTCCGCCTATATTAACGAAGAGTTGGCTGGACCATCAAGCGTAGAGACAGCACCCCGCAGCAGCAGACGCCCTCGTCGCCAGGATGCGGGCAGCGGCGTTCAGCAGCGGCTGCCGCAGCAGGACCGCTCTCAATGTGGTCTGCAAGGAGTCCCGTATTGGCAGCAAGCCCATCCCCGTCCCTAAGGGCGTCACGGTGGACCTCAAGGGCAGCCACTTGAAAGTCAAGGTCCGGGGGCGCGCTGCGACGCACATTGTGTGCGTTTGGATGCGTATACTCATGTACCACCCCCCGCAGGGCCCCAAGGGCGAGCTGGAGCTTACTCTGACGCCCTATGTGACCATCGAGCAGGTGTGGCTCTCGCCCAGCCCGCACAGGCTCCCACAGCGTGCGCTGAATGCAGTGAATAGTACTTATTGTTGTTCTTGACACTCGCAGACTGAGGGCAAGCTGCTGCTCAAGCGGGCGGAGGAGACCAAGAAGGCAGCGGCGATGCACGGCCTCTCGCGGTGCGTGCGGTGGCGGCTGGCGGCACGCATGTCCTTCAGCAGCGGCAGGCAATTCGGGGGCACTGTGCAGCTCTCAATGCTAGCCATGAGCAAAGGGCGGTGGCGCGATGCAGGCGCTTGGGACTGCCCCGGAAGGCCGGCGGCCCGTTCTGTGCAGCAGCTGTTTTCGCTCAATCGCAGCAACAGCGAGCAACCATTACCAGCGTCATCATGATAATGAGCAGTATCAACAGCAGCGTAGCAGTGGAGCAGTGGCAGGTATGGTGCCACAAGCTGTGCCGGCGTCATCATGGCAATATGCAGCCCTGGCTGGCAACCCAGGGACGTGGACACCAACCCTCATGCAACCGCCGCCGGCAACCCGCGCCCCGACCCCGCTCCCCCGCCCCGCCCCTCAGGACCCTCGCCAGCAACATCGTGGTGGGCGTGTCGGAGGGCTTTGAGAAGAAGCTGGAGCTGGTGGGCACGGGTTACAGGGCGGCGATCAGCGGCCAGGAGCTGACGCTCAACCTGGGCTACAGCAAGCCCCGCATTCTCACAGTGCCGGACGGCATCAAGGTCACGGTGAGCAGGCACAAGGCCCGCGGCCGGCGGCGCACGGGCGCGGGCGCGGCGGGGGCGGGGCGGGGCGGTCTCGCACGGCGCGGCGGCGGGGCGGGGAGTCGGCGCGTGCGCCCGCCCAAGCGGCCAGGCCTCTGCCCTGGCCTTGCGCGCCCCGCGGCGCGCGCAGCACGGCGGCTCCCCCTCATCTGAGCACCCCGGTCCCCTCTTTCCGCCTTGGCAGGTCGAGAAGACCACCGCCATTTTCATCTCTGGCGCCGACAAGGTGGCCGTGGGCGACTTCTGCGCGCTGGTTCGCCGCCAGCGGCCGCCGGAGCCGTACAAGGGCAAGGGTGTGCGCTACAGCGGCGAGGTCATCAAGCTCAAGGTGGGTGTGCGCGCGTGTGTGTGCGTGGGGTGGGGGGTGTGAGTTCACGCGCGGGGCCCTGCATGGGGGCCCGCATGGGCGCCGGCATGGGGGGGCTGCGAAGGGTGCCTACCTGGGGGGCTTGATGTAAGGGGCCCTTGCATGCGGTGTGTGAAGGAGGGCTGCACAGTCACATGGGCGGCATGTGGCGCCCGCATGTGCCCCTGGGGGTTGCTGGAGGTGTGAGAGGGTTGGCGTGTCTGATGGCGAGCCTTCTGGGCTGTCGAGGTTGTTGGCGATATGCCGGCGTCGACTGCTGCAATGCTTTCAAGTGGCCGCTGCTTCACGTCGGTCCCCAAGTAGCGTCTTCTCACAGCATGCACCCGCGCGCGCCCTGGCTGCTCCCTGTTTCACAGGAGGGCAAGACCGGAAAGAAGGTGAGGGGACAGACGGGGGTCAGGGGGGATGGGAGGTGTGCTGCGTGGCACCAGGAGCAAACGTGTTTGCGCCGGCCATTCCTCTGTCATGTTGTTGGGCGTCTGCGCTCTGCTCCTTTGGCTGACCGTCTGCTTTTGTTCACCCAGTGGGCATTCGCCTCATCTTTGCCTCCGGCCCCGCCTCATCCCTCCCCCTGCAGTAAATTGGAGGGCTCACTCAGGATATCGCGCCTGCCGGTTTTGCTGGCGGCTGCTGCGCTCGACTCTGTTTGGTTGGCACAGGCCGCAAATTTGCGGCCTGCTTCTGTAACGGGTATCGGCATTGCGCGTTGGTGTTTGGGCCTGGGCCCCGCAATTTTCGGGGGGAATGTGCCCAGATGCAAAATTATTCCAAAGCGGTTAAAAAGCGCAGCAGGTTGTTGTTGCCATAACGCAGCAAGAATTGCCTGTGGAGCCAGCACGGTAACCAACACCGGGCGGTTTCGCCCTTGCACTGGATTTCAGCACGCCTTGAGGTCGCTGGCATCAGAACACCGGCTGCATGCACCAAAAGCGCTGACTTGAGGGTGTGTCATCGGTCGAGATTGCACTCCTTCTCGCTTTTACAGATAAGGCGTGGCATGCAACACACGCGGAAGCGGGCTCTACTGGGAGCACGCCGTGACAGACTGAGGGAGCATGATGCCAGGTGCACCAAAGCCATTAGGTGAAGGGAAAGGGGTGTGGCTAAAACCGACTCAGTGTGCCAACAGCAACATCACATACCCCTACTTGAGCAGCACCGCGCATTGATACGGCGGGCCAAACAGCATCAGAAAGTTTGGCACGGCCCAATATGAAACGAAAAAAAGTGGCGCCCCGAGGCAGGGCGCTGCAGCATCTTGCGACTCTGTATCCCCCGAACCCCAGCCAGCGCCCTTGCAGATGCAACGCCTTGACACTGCGGCCAATCATGATCAGAGTGTGGGCATGAACAACGCTCTGTGCTGTCGGCAGGGCCGCGTCACGCATACGTATTCGTGCGCATGTGGTATCGCCGTCCCATGCAGTGTGTGAGTATTAAACGGATCCAGCTGCGTCAGCCCACTCATGGGATCAGCTGCCGCCTCATGGGGCAGTAGTTTGGCCCCAAGCTAGGAATGCTTGGTGGGCTGCCGGCCAGCCACCCTCAAAGCGCAAGGGGCAAGAACGATGGGTCGCTGTGGCGGCCCCACCTCGGCTCTACAACAGAAGCGCCTGTCCTACTCCTCGCAGCGCCGCTGGGGACGGCGCCACCGGGGATGCCTCCAGCGAGAACCGAGCCCTCCGGCGCCTGCGCCCAGGCGAGCGGCGCCATGGGGAGCTGATAGTGGTGGTGGTGCTGGTGCTGCTGGTGCTGCTGGGGGTTGCGATGGTGGCCGTGGTGGCTGTGGTGGTGCGCCGCCCGCGACGGCAGCGCCACTCTTGGGACGTTCGTTCGCGCACTGTCGCTGTGCCGCCGCGCCGGCCCGTCGCCAAACGCGTACCCTCCGCCGCCGCCGAGCAGCTGCAGCTGCGCCAGCTGCAGCTGTGCCAGTGCCGCGCCGCCGCCGCCGCCGCTGCTGCCACCCCCGGCGCCGCCGCCGCCGCTCCCGCCGCTCAGCGCCGACGTCGGCGCGCTGTCCCCCCTGAGCCCCGGTATTGCCACCACCCAGCCGGGCTGCAGCGCCCGGGGGTCGCAGAGCTCGGGGTTGCGCGCCAGCAGGCGCCCCAGCGGCACGCCGTAGGCGCGGCTCAGCGACCGGAGGCTGTCGCCCGGGCGCAGCGCGTGCAGGCGCGGGACGACGGCGGGGATGGGCAGGGCAATGAGGTCGTTGGGCTGCAGGGCCGACTCCCCAGGCAGGTCGGGGTTTGCCGCCAACAGGTCAGCCACTGCGGATTGGGTGTTTGCAGAGAGAGATGCCCGGGTCAGATGCGAACGGGGCCAGCGCGGGGACGGACGCCGCGGGGCCGGAGGGGCGCCGAATCCCGTGGCGCAAGGCGCGCAGACGGCGGCGGCGCGCGAGGGGGGCTGTGCTGAGCGGGACCGTCATCGGCACCCTCCAGGGCAGCGAGCACGTGGCCCAGCAAAGCGGCTGCGCGGCCGGCCGGCACTCCTTCGAGGCGCCCCTCTCGCGATCAACCCCTCCTCCTACTCCCCCACGCTCCATTCCCCCCTTGCTCACCGCTAGTGCCGGTGATGACCGCAATCCTATTAAGCGTCTCCCCTTGGTGCACCAAGTGCATCATGCCGCCAGCCCCGCAGCCGCCGCCCCACCCGCCGCCGCGCTCGCCGCCGCCGCCGCCGCCGCCGCCGCCTTCTGCGCGACGCCGCAGCTCCAGGGCCTTTGACATCTTATCCACCAGCCCCTTGGCGCGCTGGTACTTGTCCCAAAACCCCGCGAGCGCGCCGCCGCCGCCGCCGCCACCATCCAGAGAGCCGCTGTCCTCGTCGTCCCGCGTGTCCTCACCGCCGCAGCTGCTCGCGCTGTCGTCCTCCCAGCCCTTGCCGTCCCCGCAGCTGCTATCGCCGCCGCCGTCGGATCCAACCACACCGCCGCCGCCGGCACACTGGTCGGCAGCCGGCGCAGCGTCCTGCCAGCGGGCGCGGCGGCGCCTCGCCGCCGCCGCGGCCGCCGCCGCACGTGGGCCGGCGTGGAACGCGAGGATCGCGAACCGCTCGCGCCGCCGCCGGCCGCCGTGACGGTACATGGTCGCCAGCAGCGCGGCGGCGAAGTACGCGGCTATATGGGGCGTCTCGAGCGCGGCCGCGGAGGGGGAGGGGTGCATGGACCAGCCCTCCTTGCTTGCCAGCCACCTCGCAGTGGAAAGCGGCATCTGCAGAGGTGAGCGGACGGCGGTTTTCAGGGACAGGGGCCCGGGCCAGTCGAGTGAGGCTGACGCGACGTGGCGACGCGCGCGGCAGCGCCGAGGGAGGGCGTGCGCACGCGAAAAACTGTGCAGAACGCCCGCTGCCCGCCCCGCTCTCGGTGTGGGGTCGGGGCCAGCGACGCGTGCGGCCGCGGTGAACCCGCGTCCCTTTCTTCCTGCCCCCAGGGCCCGCGCCGTGCGTGCTCACCGCCCACAGCCCGTGCACGTTGACCTCTCTGTGGCGCGCCCGCGGGTCCCCGGAGCTCTCGCAGAGGGCGAGCGCGCACAGCGCTGCTGCGGACGCCTCGGGGACCTGCAGAAGACGGGGGTCTGACTCTACGGCTGCAGCGCAGAGGTCAAGAATCTGCGTGGGCAGCAGGCAGGCGGCGGCCTCCCCGGCATCTTTGCCCTGGTGCTGCGGGCGCGGCTGCCGCGGCAGCGGCTGCGGTTGCTGCTTCGCCGGCGCCGCGGCCGGCTGCGGGGCGCCTCGATGCGAGGTCGAGCGGCGCCGCGATGCAGGGTGCGGTTTGCCAGGGCCGTCTGTCGCCGGCCGGCTTATGCCACATCCCATGCGGTGCCGGTTGGATGGTGCTGGGCTCGTGCAGTGGGCGAGCACGCTGAGGGCGACAGGAGAGACGCCTCGCGACGTCGGGCGCCGCGCAAGGCTATGGGGCCCGACCGAGGCACTGAAGACGACGCAAACTCAGTGTGGTTTGTGTTTGCGTGGCAGGTGTGTGGCCCGATACAGGCTGAGAACTTGGAGAGGGTGTGGATCGGTCGGGCCGTCGCGTGTGTGAGTTTTGAATGCAACTCAACGCTGTATAGGCATTCGGGATCCAAAACCGCTTCTATACGGTGATACGCACGTCGCTGTGCTGTGCGCTGTCGCAGCGGCCGGTGTCTGATAACAAGAAGCTGGTCTAACCAAGATGCTTGCGTTGGCGATCCACCTGGATACCTCATGTCACATGCACACCCGGAACTCTTGCTGCTCCCTGTGTTCAGCTGAAGCCGCTCTGGCGCCGATGATGCGGCGGCCGCCGTTGTCCGCGACTGTTGAGCCAAACGTGTATCACGACTGGTCCTCTGCACTCGCCCTTTATACAGCTGGCGCAACAGCCCCGTGCTGTCACTTTTTGTGTGATCCCCCCACCGTGGGCTGAGTGCCTGACATCTGGACTGTATTCGCCCTGAAGGAGACCCCCCCTCCACTGCAACTGCAGTCCCCGTGCATGCCCCATTTCCCACAGCTGAAGCGCCAGGGAAATTTACACTCTACAGCGCGCTGCAACGAGCGCGGACACTCCTCACGCGTACACCGCGCGGGCCCCGTCGGCCCGTCGGCCGCTGGCGCCAACGAAACCGGAGGGGGCGTGGCCTGCGCGCGCGGCCCCGGACCACCGCGCGCGCCTCGGCCCCGTCGATCCTGCCCTCCGCCGCTCAAGGACCCTGCCTTGGAAGGCGCTTCCCCCGTCCGCCCTGCCACCCTAAGGACAGCTTACCCCCCTCCAACACCCCAAAATCTCGCGGCCCCGCAGCCGGGGATCAGCAGAAAGGCGGGCTTCAAGGGTAGAAGGGCACGGACACGCCGTTGGTGGCGGCGGTCACGTGGGTGGGGTCAGCAAGGTGGTCGGCCAGGTTCTGGATGGGGCCCTTGCCGGTGGCGGCGTACTGCGAGAAGAAGCCCAGGGCGGCAACCATCGCCAGGCGGCCGTTCTGGGGGGGAGGGGGGTGTTTGGGGGGGGGAGTCGAGATGTGGGCGTCAGCAGTTGGGGTCTGGTTGGATGCGTGCATCGACACACGGGCAGGCACGGAGCTGCTGCGCAGCAGGCGGTGATGGCTGCGGAGCAGAGGAGCTTGCATTGCCCCCGCCCCTTCCCAGCCGCGGTTCGCGACGGCAGCTCGGACCCAGTCATGGGGTGGCTGTCGGCACCACACCGACAACAGGTGCAGGGGTCATCACCTTGATCTCCTTCTGCTTGTACTCGGCGTACTTGGCGGCGTCCCCGCGGCTCAGGCCGAAGGGGTCAAAGTACTTGCCGCCTGTGAAGGGGTGGGATTGCAAGCGGGCGTCAGCAAGGGCCCGCCAGAACCAAGCAGCAGAAGACCTCTCTGCGCGTGCACAGCGCCATTCCGCGGCGCCTTCATCGATTCGCCATCGCGCGCACGCCTGTCCCATCTCCCAGATGCATGTGATTCACGCGGGTGCCATGCTGGCCGATGGCAGTGATGCTATGGTATGAGTAACTTATCTATCTATCCATGCTGACAGGCTCACAAGATGGGGGGTACCGCGTGCGCCCTGCCTCACGCAGCGGCAGCACGACGACTCCCTTAGCCCCCAGATAGTCTCCTCACCGGGGTAGCCGTTCTCCTTGCCCTTGAAGTCATCGGTGATGCCGAAGAAGCTGCCGTCGCCCTGGCTGCCGGGGTTGAGGAAGTCCGCCAGGCGCTTGGACTCAACCCAGCCGAACAGCAGGAACTGCACGCCCAGGAGGGTCTGGAACGAGAAGGGGCTGTTGGCGATCGACACCTTGCCCGCGTCGTACCACTGGGGCAGGTCCAGGCCCGCCTCGGCGCCGAGCTGCAGGAGTGGGCGCGGGTGGGATGGGCGGGGTGTCCAGGTTGAAAGCGTCGTCGTGCTGGGTGGGCGTGCAGCTGCATAGTTGACAAGAGATTAATGCATCTCAAGACCAGCAGCAGCTGCGGCCGCGGCAGCAGCGGCAATGGCAGCAGCGGCAGCAGCAGAGGCAGCAACGGCGACCGCAGCAACGGCGGCGGCAGCTCTGCGACTCACAGCGGTGAAGAGGATGCCCGCCACGCCGAGCATCGCCCAGCGGCCGTTCTGCAGCTCAGCCTGAACCATCCTGTTGGACCAACCAGGGACAACGGGGGCCACATGGTTGGCTCCACACCCCATGCGAGAAGGTTGGCCGAATCACCATTTGGCTGCGCCACGCTTTGTCAGTGCGATCGCCACATTCTGGCCATGCCAGGACAGCACTTGCTGCAGGCGCCACCATGTGGACACGCCGCTGCTTGCCCCCCGCTTGCCCCCTGCCGCCCCTCGTCACCCTCGCCCAATCAGTCGGCCCCCTTTTGAGCCCCCCC
Organism: Monoraphidium neglectum; assembly: GCF_000611645.1. NCBI lineage: Eukaryota > Viridiplantae > Chlorophyta > Chlorophyceae > Sphaeropleales > Selenastraceae > Monoraphidium > Monoraphidium neglectum. The sequence goes on from NW_014012753.1 coordinate 13,327, forward strand.
CCTAAGCCCCATCCCTCCAGACCCCTGATCTAGACCCAGCTGACGCACCAGCGGCGAGTGAGGGGGTCCTCGCTCAGCTTGAGGGGGTCGAAGCCATAGTCACCCGCCAGGCTGCAGGGTTCACGGGAGCGGATCGTCAGGCGGACAGCAAAGGGGGCCAAAGTGAGCGTGATGTAGCTGATGAAGATGAACGCGCATGCGAGGGTGTGCGCGAGAGACGCTGTCGGCGGCATGGGCTCCGGCGCAGACCAGAGGGGCCATGCGGCGCATGCGCGCGCATTGAGCCGCTGCCCGCTGGTTGCACTCGCCTGCCGTCCAGGTACTCAGGCGCCGGGTTCCCGGGGAACCACAGAGGACGGTTGGCAGCGGCAGCAGCGCGGACGACGCGCACGGCCTGCGATGGGGTAGCGTGGTGAGGGGCACTCGCTGTTGTTCCCTTGCCCTGGGAGCACTGCCGATGCTCACACGCTCTCTGCCCCCTGCGTCAGGCAGATCTACTGCCCAGGCAGCGTTAGCTCTGTCGCGTGCAGAAAAATAATCTCGTGCAGCTGGCGATGGGCCATTGCCCTTGCAGCCAGGTCGGGGCCCTGCAATCCAGATCCGCCGACCGAGCTGCCCACGCCAGGGCGCCGCGTCCGATTGGGAACGCTGGAGACGAGGCAAAATTGCTATCAGGAGTCGCACCTTCGCCGTAGAGCCGCTGCGGAGGGCCGCGGCCCGCTGGGCACCCCTGTTGGCGAGCTGCATGATGCTGCTGTGAGTGCTGCAGCTGTGGAGATGATGAGGAGAAGTGCAGGACTGATGCGGGAGTGTGCTGAAACGCAACAGTGAAGCAGGCTTGGTCGACGAGCGGAAGCCAAATCTGATGAACCTCAAAACCTCGGGGTCCGAGCAGCCGTGACCGGAGACCCAAGCACCGTGTCTGAACCACTTGATTAGATTTTATGGCATCACACGCTTGAGCCACCACCAGTGTGGTCAACAGCCCGTCAAACAACAGAAACCCTCAGCACTCGTGCGTGCGGGCAAACCATTCATGCTGCGCCCTTTCTTTCAGCTGAGACATAATGTAAAGATAGTTATAACCTGTTTGAACGGCACTCGCATACCAAACCCTCCTTGCCTCTTGCGAGCATTTTACAGGTCAACACGTTTGACCTTGGTGCACCACAGCCGCGTAGCGCAGAGGGCTGGAGGCGCGTGCCCAATCATGGCTGCGGAGATGACCCAATTGGCAGTCATCCTGTCATTGTATGGGGTGGGCATGGCGCTCATGCCTCAAGGCTCACGACGCAACAGGCCTGCGCTCCCAACAAACGGGGTGCCAGATGTGCAGGCGCCACGCTGTGCTTTGATGGCTGTTCAGGAAGCTGAGCATGCGACATTAAGATCCACTGCCGTATGGGGCAGCTCCTGAATGTGAAACGACAGCTGCCAAAGCTCTTGATCCTGGCAAGCGGGACCTGAGACCACCTCGTGACCTGAGATGCCACCAGGACGCAACATGAACGACTGGCAACATAGCTATCAGGCAGTCAGCTGCTGATGAAAGCCAAATCCTCGTGATTTGCAAGAGCTCTGGTGTTCCAGGGGAGCAGGCTGCGGATTGCCCTGCACGACGGCGGTGTGGGCCGGGGTGACGCCCAGTGACCCTCAAGAGACTGGACATGCAGTATGAATGGTTCAAGAGCTCCTGCACATGAAATCCGCTTGACTCATTAGTTGTTTGTCGACATCGAAAAACACCTCGCCAATGGTGGAACGCAAGGACGACTGGATCACAGCGGTGGAGGCTGCTTGTCGCTCGCACCTGGACGCTGTGAGAAAAATTCTGTATCTGCATATTGCCATTGCGCGCTGTCGTGATCTGGCACCGTGATCCCTGTGCAGGACGCCTACAAAAGAGTCAAGGCGGAAATGCTTTTGAAGAAGCCTGTCAAGAGCACCCCCTTCCGCCAGGCAGCAGACCAAGTGGTGGGTACTCTTGACGCAACATGGCGGGTGGTGCACCTGTCAACTGCAATGCCCCACCGCGCTGCAAGGGGGGACCTCGCCGCACGCACCACCCCTGAGCGCCGCCGATCCTCCCCCCCCCTCCCGCCCCTCCCCGCATCCACATCCCTGAGAGCGCAGCAAGCCAGCATCGTCGCGTTGCGATCGTTTATTGACGAGAACAAGCGCGACTACGTAGCGGCGGCGGGGCGGTTCACTGCAGAGCAGAAGGACCGAATTGAAGAGGAGGTGCTGCAGGTGGGCCAGCGAACCGCAGGCTGGACTGTGGGGTCAGGCTGTAGCTGGCGTGGGACAGGTGGCGGCTGCGGGGCCGCAGACGCGCGCCCCGGCACGCCCCGCAGTTGCCCTTGCCTGGGTGCCCTGCTGCCGTGCACACGGGCTGCCCTGCTGCCGCGTGCACCCGACACGCCGCAGGTGGTGTCGAGCTGTCGCGCGCGGGTGGAGCAGCTCACGAACAGCATCGTGGCGGCGCAGCAGCAGCGGGCGCCGAGCGGAAGGCCGGTGGTGAACGAGCAGACAGTCGCGCACCTTCACGGGGCAGTAAGTGGGACGCGTGCAGGGACTGCTGCCGGCTGCCTTGGGCCACTCAGGGAGCCTGATGGTCGCTTTTAAAGGCTGCGGTGTTTCGCGCTGGCCTAGGAATAGCTGACAAAGCTTGTCCGTTCCAGCGATCTTTGGCATCGCCCCGGCCGTTTGCCATGTGCGCGCATACACACACGCACACACGCACACACACACGCTGTCTCTCCTTCTGTCCCTCTCAGATAGACACGCACGCACACACATACACACACACACACAACCACACCACCGTCACTGGGCCTCACACTAATAAACAGGTGCTGGTGCTGGTGGAGCAGCTGCACGTCGCGACCGCGGCCTTCGACCGCTGCCGGGCGGTGCGCAACGCGCAGCGGCTGGCTGAGGACATGCGGATGCAGCAGCGGCGGGCAACCAATTACAAAGCAGTGCGTTCCGCCGTGTGTGTTCGCGCGCGAGGTGGCTGGTTGTTGTGCATGTGCATGCATGCACGTGTGCTTGCTTGCTGCGCCTGTGCTTGCTTATGACCGTGTGCATTTGCGTGCGTGGGTGTGTGTGTGTGTCTTCGAGTGTGTGTGGTGGGTGGGGATGAGGAGATACTGCTCAAGGGCAGGGGAGTACGAAAGGGTTCAGGAGCCTGAGGTGCAGATGGCGTGTGCTGGTTGCTACCAGGCAATGTGACGTCAGCAGCAGGGGGCGCGGCACCCGTGGGAACGCGATGCTTCTGCCTTGGGGCCGTTGCACACCAGGGTGATCTTCAGTGAACGATCCCACGCCAACCCCCTCATGCGGCTGCGCCTGCAGACAACGAGCGCCCAGCATGCAAGTAGCAACAGCACCGGCATCGGCCTGCCCGACGGCGGGGAGCAGCGGCAGGGGGCCGTGGAGTCTGGGGGCGGGCAGCTGCAGCAAACGATGCACGACCAGGAGACACAGCGTTTGCTGGTGGGTCCGGCGCCTAGCGGCCGCCCGCCTGGCAATTTTGCATTGCGCAGCGTCTGCGCGAGCAAGCCTACTGGTGCCTTTGTACCTATGCCTCTGCTGAAATGACTGCTGTGAGGGCAGCATCATGTTCTGGACTCAACTCCAAACGTAGTCTAGTGCATGCAATGAGAAGGGACTCAGCAAGATTGCGGGAACGCTCATCCATTCATCCCCCAGTCTGCAAAACGCCCCAACTTTCCAACGCAATCGCATCCAGGAGGACCTCATGCGCAGCACGAATCAAGTGGAGCGCGTCGAGCGCACGGTGCGCGACATAACCACCATGCAGCAGATGATAAGCACCGCGGTGATGCAGCAGGCGGAGCAGATAGAGCAGCTGTACGATGTGGCGGTTGAGGCCACGGCGCACGTGCGGCGGGGGAACGAGGAGCTGCGCAAGACGATCGCGGTCAACAGCAGCAGCACGCTGTATATAGTGGTGCTGCTGCTGACTGCGAGCGCGCTGCTGCTGCTGTTTGACTGGATCAACAGCTGATGTAAAAAGCGGCACCATCCAGGCATGCCGCAGGAGCGCCGCATCGGCGGATGAGCATGGAACGCGCTGGGTTGGGTGTGCATCGTACACAGGAGTCACTTGGGGCCTGTCGCTGCTGGCTCGCCCGCATGTTGCATGTTTGACTCACCAGTGACATGGGTTTGCCTGGCGCGTTGGCCAGGATTAGCCGTGACCAACTACGGCGCAATGATGGGCAGCAGAAGAATATCAGTTTTGATTTGCCTTGACAGGCGTCCAGCCTGTCACTGTGATCTGTACGATCTGTAGCCCCGAACATCGAAGTGAGGTTGTTGCGGCAGTGTGCTCCATCAACACTTGTGCCAACGCGACGTTATTGGGCTTGCAGCAGCCCAAATGATCCCGCTGCAGGTCCTAGGCTTCCTGCCGGGCGCGCAGCAGCTGTCTTCACGAGTGCTGCCAGTCGCATTACGTGCAGTGTTGGCCGTTGTTGAAGGAGGATGCGGCTGCGGAGTGTACAGCGCCGGCACGCGGGCAAGCAGCAGCAGCTTCAGCAGCGTTGCGCCACAGCGCTCAAGAGGCCGTCGACGAAACCAGCAGCAGCAGCAGGAGCAGCAGCAGCTTAGCACGTCCCAGCCGTGGGGACGGATACCTGACGAGGACCTGCCGGTGCAGTACTCGCTGCGGCCGTCTGTGATGTCGCCCCTGCACTCCGTCTATCGGTGCGGACCCCCCAGCGCCCGCACCGCAGTCACGCCGCCCGAACGCATCGTCAACCCCCGGCGCCGCAGCGTCGCTTCCACGAGACCCCCTCTCCGCCGCGCCCTGCCAGCTCCCACCCCTGCTATTGCCCTGTTAGGGCAGGTTGTCACCGCCTCGGCGACCCCCCACCCCCACCCACCGGACCTCGCCTGCCCCTCCCGTGAACCCAGGAAGCATCAGGAGCTGCAGCGGTGGGCGGATTTCGCAGCCCTGGGAGCGGCGGCCCAGATCAAGCTGGGAGAGGAAATCACAGCAGCGACTGATGCAGAGGTGGGCTTGTCAGAAAGGGGGGGGGGTGTGTGTGTGCGCGTTGGCCCCCCCATCGGATTGAGACAGGGCGTCTGCGTGCGCGTGGGCGGCCGCCGGGGCGCGCGCCAGCCGCGGGCCGGCCAGTTTGTGGCTCCGGAGTGGCTCGAGAGGACGCGCGTGCCAGTGCTGACGCCGCAAACAGCAACACCGGGTACATGCGCGGCCGCATATACATCTACAACATCACCTGCGCAAGCACCGCAACCAGCACCAACAGCACTCGCCCCTCGTCCCTTTCAGGTCCCCTCGGAGCTGGCCAGGCGCCGCAAGGCGCTGGGCGCGCTCACCAACGCGTACGCCGCCGCGCTGAGCGAGGGCCCGCTGACGCCGCCGGCCAGGCCCGACCAGGGGCAGGGCTACACGCTGATGCTTGAGCAGCGGCTGGCGGATGAGCAGCCCGACTTTATCGAGTTCTCGCGCGTCCTGAGCGGTGGGGCGGCCGCTCGATCCCCCGTGGTTGCGTGTGGTTTTGGGGGCACGATGTCGAGACCGCCGTTCGGACGGCTGTCTGGGGTGCCTGTTTGAATGGGTTGTTGGTAGATTGCTTTGCCTGGGTGTGATGCAAGGAACTATTATTATGAGGGGGGGGTCTTGAGGGATGAAATGCGGTGACGCATATGATACTATTTGGGGGGGTCCTGTTGGGTGTGGGGCAGGGCAGCGAACGGGTGGGCAATGCGGGGGGCCGGGGCTCATCTTGGCGCCCTCACAAGGCGCGCAGGATGGAGTGCCAATGCACCCTCTGCAAGGGTCACATGCACGTGAACATGCACACTCTCCCCCCCCCCACACACACACACACACCACACCACCGCCACGCTCACACCTCATGCGTTGCGCACACAAGCTATGTCCTCCCAACCAACCGGCCCGCCGCGGCCCCGCCTAACCCGCAGGCGAGCGCGACGTGTGGGACTACTGGTTTGAAGACTTTGCTCCCCGCTACGACGGCCTGCCCGGCCTCGCCCCCCTGGTCAAAGCCTTCAGCCGGCCCAGCATTGCGGAGGTGCGGGCTCACGCCGCGCCGCCGCCCCTGCTCACGGTCGCGCGGACGTGCTCTCTGGGGACTGCGGGGCGTGGGCGCTTGGGGGCTGCGGTGGTGGAGAGCAGCGTGGCGCGGCAAGGGCTGCGGGCTGCAAGCGTGCCGCCTATGCGGGCATGCCGTTGAGGCGCGAGACCCTGATGAGGCCACAGCAGCCCTCTCGCCAAACACACACACACGCGCGCGCGCGCGCCGCCCCCCCCC
>NW_014012752.1:0-19205 GCF_000611645.1 Monoraphidium neglectum
GGCGGGTGGTGGTTGAGGAGGGCCACAGCTGCGGCTTCCATAATAGCGGGCGAAGGGTATGGGCGAGCCGCGGAGCCGGAGCAGCAAAACACGCGCGAGCCGTCGGTAAAAGCGCGCGGTCAATCTGGTCAACCCCGCCCGCGCGGGCGGGCGCACCTCCGCCGCGCGCCGGGGCGCCGCCGCCGGCCGCCGCCGGGGCCGTGGGCAGGCAGGCGCCCAGGCCCTCGTCGCAGAGTTTGAGGTCGCACTGCGGCTCGCAGCCGCCGCCGGGGACCGCGCGGAAGCAGGGGGGGCACTGGCACTTGAAGGGCTTCACAGTGGCGTTGATCCGGCCCCACTCTGACAGGTACCTGCGTTTCCAGCAGGCGCGGCGACAGAGCAGTTGTGGGGGGTTAGGGCGTGGGGAGGGTTGGGATTCTGATCAGTGGGTGCCAAGCGGGCTGGGGCTGGCGCGATCGCTCAGGAGGAATGCACGGCGGAGAGGAAAGGCAAAGAGAACGATCAAATCAAAGGGTCTGATCATGGGACAAGGAGCTGCGTGCACGTCGCCCCGCGCGGCGGGCGCCGACGCGTGTCGACGCACCTGAACGCGGGCAGGCTGTCGCTGCAGGCGTGGTAGAGGCGGCCGCCGTACGTGCCCTTCCAGCAGCCGCCGTAGTCATGCTCCGCGGTGCAGTACTCGGGGATTGGGCCGGAGCAGCTGCAGGGGAGAAAGAGTGTGCGCGAATCCTGAGGCAGAGCAGAGCCTCACCAGGCATACGAGGTACGTCAGGCAGTCTGTGGCGGCTGCGCTCGGCACAGGGCGGGCCCGCGCTGCGTGCGCCGCTTCACACAAGCCCCCAATGGCTCCGCTCCGCGGCGGCGAGGGCGGGGCACCCACTTGAAGCCGCCGACCGTGTTGGTGCACACGCAGCGGGGGCACTTGCAGTCGGGGCGCGTGGAGGGAATGCTGCTCAGCAGGCACTCGTTCACTTCGGCGCACGTCTCCTGCCCACTGGCCTGCGCGCGCAAAGATCGTGTGGGTGAGTTTCTCGGCCACGACAGAAACAACAAAACACAAAGGTTCCAGACGGGGTGCGCTCATAGCCTTCAAGCCAATGGACGCAGCCACCGTGCCGTAGGCGGCGCGGGGGGCCTTGCGGGGCGAGTGCGTGTGAGTGGGGGACGCCACAGCTTTCACGAGCCGCCCTTTCTTGGCCTACCAGGCTGACCCCCTGAGGCGGCGCGGCCGGCCCCTCCGCCCCTGCTAATGAGCTGCATGCACCCCGCTGCCTCCCCGGTGGGATCGCTGCCTGCCGGGCTTCAGGCGCGCCGAAGCAATGGCTTTGATGTCACTCTTTGAAGGAGTGCAACTGCTGGATAGAAAACACTCTCCATGGAAGCACCAAACGCGCGCCGCTGCACCTTGTCCGTGACCCGCATGTAGCCCGGGCCGCACTCGCACGTGAAGCCCTTGAACGTGTTGATGCACTTGGTGCGGCCCAGGGTCGAGTTCAGGCTGCGGCAGGGCCGACCAGCACGGGGCGGCGTGAGTGACGGCACAACACATGCAGCGAAATGCGGTCGAGCCTCCACCAGCACGCGGCAGCGCGCGTCCTGACGCGCGGCGCTGCCCCAGTCAACACCGCCGCGGCATCCGACCCCCTGAGTTTTCGCCCCCGCAAGCCCGCGCAGGCCGCCACCCTTGCATAACCGACCTCGGAGGCCGCCCCGCCCGCTCACCCGCTGCTGCAGGCCCTCCAGCCGTCGCCGCCCTCCGCGCACTCGTCCTCAGACACCCACGTCTCGGTGCACACCGCCGGCTCCGACCCCGTGGGGAACGCCGCGCACAGCGCGCGCAGCACGCTGCCGGCCCCCAGGTTGCCCCTGTACTGCTTCTTGTTGATGCGGACAGTCGGCAGGATCGCCACAGTGCTCTCGCCGCTGTCGCCGGTCTGGGCGGCCAGCTCTTCATCCAGCATGGGGATCGAGCCTGTCGCGTTTGGCGGGCCGACGTCGCTGCATTTGGCCCACGCGGTGCGCCCGTCGGGGCCGCCGACGTTGTCGCCGGCGACCGCGTCGAAGACCTGGCAATGAGGCGCGGCCGGGGGTTTGTTTCGGGTTTGCGCCCCCGGCGGGGCGCAGGCTGTACCTTGGTGGTGCGTGGAAGGGCATGCTTTTGCAGGGGCGGAGCCTCCGCCGTGGGCCGTCGCAGAAAAGGCATCAGCCGGCCTCCTGTCAACAGGGTCGGCGTCATGTACCCATAATCATATATCAACAATACATGAGTAACACATCATATCATAGAAATGACCATCGCGGTGCGCCGCCCCTGCCCGCACCTTCTGCGCACACTCCTGTGTGAACAGCTTGTCCTTCATGCGGCACTCCGCCCCGAGCTTGTCGACAAACTCCCACCACAGCCACGGCTCCCCGCGCTCGCGCGCCACCCGCGCGAAGCACAGCGAGCGTACGTTCATCTGCGCACACATATACGGCCACACCGGGCAGACGAGCGTCACGGGGACTGCGGGGCCGCCTTGCCTCGCCAACAGCAACGTGCCTCCACCAAGATGTGGATGCGAATGACACCGCATGTGGTCCGCGTTCCGTCAACACCTGGGGACTGTGCGCGCACGCAAACCTGCCTGCCCCGCTGCATCCCCATGTGCACCTACCCGCCCGCCCCCCGTGCGAGCCCCGCTTCGCCCACCGACACCCCCCCCCTGGTTCTGCCCCAGCTGGCGTGCACACCTTGAGCACGTCCGCCCCTGAGTAGCCCTCGTGTATGTCATCATCGGGGTCCGGGCAGCAGTACGCTCCTCCCCGGATGCACTGGCTGTCACACTCCTCCTTGGTGTCCGTGCCCTGGCATACCCAGATCAGGTAGTGCGGCCGGAAGTCCACCAGACCCTGGTGAGGGCGGCGGCAGTAGCAGCGGCGGCGGCGGCGTCGAGGGGGCCGCGGATGCGCGCTGCCACGTCAGCAGGCTTGAGGGCGGCCGCCTTTCAGGCCAATGGCAAACGCCCCTGCCCGGGCCACCAGGCTGCGTGCGACCCCGCCGTGCGCCCGACGCACGTGCGTTCGAATCGGCCGCGCCCGCGCCCCACCTTGATCTGCAGCTGCTTGCCGGACGCTTTGAACGCGGAGATGAAGCGCTGCTGGGTGTCGCACACCGAGCCGCACTCGTCGTTGCTGTTGGTCCAAAACTCCCATTCCACCTGCGCACGCGCGCCGCAGAAAGCGCCGCTCATGCAAATGTCCCATGCGGGGTCAACCTCCTCACGACCCAGCAGTGCAAGGGCCGCATGGCGCTCTCCACACCGGCCGCATCGAGAAAATGCAGCCCGACCTGCCAGCAGCGCCACAGCATGCGGGCAGCAGCACATGCCCAGATCGCTCAAAGAGTGGCAGGCATCCCACCAACCCCCTCAGCCTCAACGCGCCAGCCGCCCGCCTGCCTTTTGGGCCTTGGGGATGAGGTCTGTCCAGTTGAGGGCGACCGTGACGGGCCCCTTCTTGAGCAGAGCCTTGAGGGAAGCGCCGTCCTGCTGGCTGATGAGGCCCGCGCTGATCGTCAGGTCCTGAAGCTGCCTGCCCGGGGCGCACCACGATGTGTGTGTGTGTGTGTGTGTGTGTGTGTGTGTGTGAGGGGCGGTGCAAAGTCGCAGCATCCTGGCACCACCAAAGCCCGACTGATCCTGAGGTCTGCAAAGCTCTTGCAGCATCTTTGAAGGAGGCTGCCTGCTTGCTGCCCCCTCGTGACAGTGTCCCCACGGCCCGCGTAGGTGACGGCTGCTGGGCTGCACCGGCGACATCTGCGGCTGCCTAAGCGCTGCAGGTCGGCCGCTCGCCACCCGACTGCTATCCCGGCAGGGCCCTCCCGGGGCGCCCCCAACGCCGGGCCCCACCTGGCCGCGCCCTCGTCCTGCGGCACCACCGCGGTGCTGAGGTCGCCCTCGCGGTCGTTCACCACCAGCACCGCGTCTGCGCCCGCAAGCTGGGAGTTCCACGCCTTGTCCAAGAAGTAGCATGGCTTCTTCAGGTCCACCGTGCCCTCGCCTGCGCGCCCGCGGCGGGGGCCGGAGCAGCGCGTGCGGTCGCTTGAGTGGGCGGCGGAGGCTGGCACGCGGCCGGTACCCCCATAGCGCGTGGCGTGCATGCGCGGCGCCTGGCATGCGGCGTCATCGGGGCGGTGCTCGCGCCCGCTGGTGGTTGCGGGCCTCCTGGACCATGTGCTGCAGGGCGCCCCCCCACTGCGCTGCCGCAGCGCTCACGGGGCCCCCTGTCCAGCAGCATGATGTAACGCTTGCCGGGCTCCTTCTTCAAAACCAATGGGGGCGTGCTCTCCTGCGCACACCAGCCGTTCAGCGCGGCGCGGGCGGCGACAGCGTCGGCCGGCAGCAGCAGCTCTCAGCAGCTCGCTGCAGCCATTTGCAACCCCTGACCGCCGCGCTGCTTTCGGGGTGCAGGTGCTGCGGTGGCGGAGGGGCCTTCTGCATTCCCTTCACACGCCCGGCGGGCTGGTTTGGGCTCACATTGAATGGCAGGCAGCCGAAGCTGCAGTCTGCCGGGGTGCACACCGCATGCCAGCCGTAGGAGGCGTCCGCATTCGGGTATACCAGCTGGCCGCTCAGCAAAGCCCCGTACTTGGGGACTGCGAAGAAGGTCGCGGGGCAACTGTTCGTCTGGCCTTTCAGGCGTTGACTAGACGAGATGGCCGTGTGCACGTTGTCACTCCTGCCGGTGTGCCCTTCCCCTCTCTTACCGCCTTCCTTTGCACGTGTGGCACTCACCGCCAAAGTTGGCCAGCGCCACATCGAACCTGGCGCAGAGGGCAGCATTGATTGGATGCAAGAGGCGGTCACAGCCTGGTTGCTCTGCTGCATGACGAGGCGGCCCACCATGGGGGTGCCACCTCATTGACGAAGACCATGTCTGGCGCCAGATATCGCATATAAATCATGTACCAGCCATTGCAGCGTGTTGGCGGCCTGCCGTCCACGTTGGGCCCCTCCTTCCGAGGCTTTCGGTCATCAATCCGCTTAGACCCCGAAGGCGCTGTCAATGGCACGCGTGATTGCAACCAAGATCAAACGCACACCTACATCACAACCGCCATTTTCAGGCCGCGAGCACGGTTCCCGCTCGTGCAGGTGACCCACCTCCTTCTAGCACTGGCTGGGGACGTGATCGCCGCGCCAGCCGTTTCAACCTCGAATGCTGCTTTGACGCCTGAGCAGCCGACCACGGCCAGAAGGACTATGAGCGATCTGGGCATCATTGGGCCGCTGGGTGGTTGGCCGCGCCCAGACGCTCGCTGAATTCTGACTTGAGAGTTTATCACGCTCTTTGGGGCAGAAAGCGGCCCTTGCGTGCACCCAGTGGCTAGGTACACCCGTGTGTTGACTGCAGCTGCTTGATGCAAAGGGACCGGTGGAGAGCACTGGATGGCAATGTGTTCGATGTCAGTTAAGGCAAATTTTATTCAATCAAATTGTAAGGTTGTGTGTTGTGTTGTTTGTTCGCTGAAAGTTCCATCGGGGTGCGACGAGTGACGAGTGCCAGATCACGCAAACTCTTGCAATGGAGCCAGCAGCTGACTTGAAGGGCGTTCATGAGGACCATCAGACGGTGTCTGGTGAAGACAAAGAAGCGGCCGTGGCTGCAGCGCCTGGATCGGAATCAGTGGAGCCCGCCGACGCGCCCGCGCCCACGGCCCGGGCTAGTGCTGAGGGTGGCGCTGGGGACGCCGACGTTGAAGCAGACTTGCCAGTGATGGTGCAGGCCGCTGACGCGGAGCAAGCGCCAGCATCTTCGCATGAGCAGAACGAGGCACAGGCGAACGCCGCCCCTTCCCAGAGCACGTTTGAAGGTGCACCCGCTGACGCGAGCAGACGTGCAGTTGCTCCCCCAGGCGTGCCACAGCCCGGGCTGTACATGCGTGAAGCCCGCTGATCGTAACGCAAGAACATGCACATGCTTTCACCCACAGCCCCGCATGCGCCGCCACTTCACTCCCCCCTCGGCCCATGCAGCACTCAAGCTGGGCTCCCTCCGGCTGGCATCCATCATCAAGCGCAGCGCCGGGGTGGTCAGCAGGGGCCCCGCCGCCGCCCCTGCGCCGGCAGCGGAGCCCGCGAGCAAGGAGGCAGGCGACGCGTCTGATCAAGGGCAGGAGGTCGCCGCACGCACGGGCGAGGCGGCGCCGGCTGCGAGCTCAGTTCGGGCCAGCGGGATCGGCGCCAAGATTTTCGGGTGCGAGGAAATTGGGGTGTTGTCATGCTTTTGTGGCGCGACGCTGTGAGATCACCTGGGATCCCGGCAGCCATGCAAGCGTGAGATGTGCCGGGGCCAGCGAATTGTGACGCTGTCAGTGCATGCGCCCGGGGACGGTGCCTGACGCCCAACCGCCTCCGCCGCTTTCGGTGCCGCGCCTCCAACAAGGCTGGGCGCCATCGCGCGGCAGACCAGCCTCGGCCTCGTCAGCACCGCCACAGAGGGGTTCAAGCGGCTCGCCACAGGGGACCCTCTGCTGGTGGGCTGAGCATTATCGCAGGCAGTGCCAAACATGCTGATGGCGTTTGTCCCCCAACCAGGCCGCCAGACTGCGAAAACCCTGAGATGTGCATGAACGGGCGAATAACTCATGGCATGTGTCCGATTTGGTGCAAGCAATCTCCCAGCTGCCGCGCCCTTTCGAGTTGCCGCCGTCGACGCTCACGGCTCCGCCGCCGCAGGCGCTCTGCCGCAGCGAGCAGCCGTTGCCGCAGCTGGTGCTGGCCTGCTGCACCGCGCTGGCGGTGGGCGGCGGCGTCGCCGTGGCGGGCATCTTTAAAGACGAGGCGCCGCACGAGGAGGTGGAGGCTGTTTCCACACTTCTGGGTGAGGGGATGAAGAGTGGCTTGAGATACACGGAACCTGTGGAACAGTGTGCCTTTTGTGTATCTGTGTGTTGTGTGTTCCTGTATGTGCGTGTGCATGTGCACGGGCGTGTTCGTGAGTATGGTGCTGTGTGTGTGTGTGTGTGTCTGTGTGTGTCTGTGTGTGGATGGGTGGTTGCGTTGGTGTGTGTGTATATGTGGGTGGGTGGGTGAGCGTGTGCGTGTGCGTGTGCGTGTGTCAATGCATGAGCGTGTTTGTGGGCATGGTGATGTGTGTGTTCGTGTGTGTGTGTGTTTTCTTGTGTGTGTGGATGGGTGGTTGGGCTTGTGGGTATGTGCCTGGGTGAGTGGGTTTGTGGTTGTGAACCTGCATGCACATTGCGCAACTCCGTGCATTCTTGCTGTGCGCATCCCCTGTGCACGTGCTGTTGCCATCGCGCAGAGAAGTACCCCTGCCTTTACTCATCATCATCACCTCTCTCACTCTCAATGCGCTCAATCATGTGCAGCGGGCGGCCGGATGGCGCTTATTCCGCCAGGCACCAGCCCCCACGTCGTGGCGGCCCTGCTCAAGCGCTTCCTGTTGGGTGAGTACATCGCAAGGGGCTGGCCGCTTGACAAGCGGGCTGGTTGGCGGCCTTGCCAGGCAAGCTCAACGTTGATGCACCTTCGCTGCGTCGGTCTTTGCCCTGATCCTACTCTAAGCCTGCGCTTTGACTCCCTCCCAACTACGCTCATTTTCAGGCCTCCAGGAGCCCCTGCTCACCTACAAGCTGCTGCCAGACTGGATCATTGCCGCAGGAGACCTAGGGTGAGCTCAGGGCTGTGTGCTGATTGCGTACTCGTGTCGTTGCCAGGCCGGACACACTTGTGGTTCGTCCCCTCATGTCTGCTGCTAAACACGCAGCCCGCGCACGCTTCTGCTGGTCGTCCTCCTCATCTTCCACGCAACCCTACCATGGCCGGCCGTTATTGCAACCCGCCTCCGCAGCCAAGTCGGGTCTGTGGCCGCACGCCTGCCGCCCGCCAGCGCCAACGTGCTGCGCCTCCTGCTGGAGGTGTGCCACCACGTCGACGCCAACGCCGCAGACACAGAGATGGACGCACGGGTGGGTGCAGCACCGCCGCTGGGGGCTGCCCTGGGCCGCTGCGGGCGCTTGAGCAGCAGAGAGGCGGCATGCGACACCCGATGACACGCAGCATCACAGCCTGGCCGCAACCTCTGACTCTCTTTTGATCCGTCCCGCCAAGTCGCGCGCGGTGCTTGCGTTGCCCTCCCCTGCAGGCCCTGGCCGAGGCGCTCGCCCCCTGCGTGGCCTGGCTGCCGCCCTCACTCAAGCCCTACAAGGCCCCGCCGGCGGCCACACCCGCCCGCGCCACCGCTGCCCCGGACGCGCGCCCCGCGGCCGGCGCCGGCGCGCCCTTTGCGGAGGGGGCGGCCGGGCCGGCCAGCACCGATGGCGGCGCCGGCCCCGGCGCCGTCGCAGGCCCGGACCTCGCAGCAGGCGGCGCGGGAGGCGGCGGCGGCTTTGGCGGTGCGGCCGTCTTGGAGGGCGCCCACCACCCGGTGGTCCCCCTGGAGGGTTTTGATGCGGAGGCGATCGTGCTGGTCCTGCAGGCCCTGATCACGCGCTTCCCTGAGCTCTACAAGTGATCCGGTTGTCGACACTGCCCGCCCCAAGGCGACGCGGCGGCAGCGGCCAGCTGCAGTCGGGGGGAGGGGTGCACGCCCAAAAGTGCACTGTGGCTGCAGCTGCCACGCTGCAAGCTTTGCGTTGTGAGGGCACCGAGGATGTGTTGTTGCTGGTCTCTCAGCAAATGGATTGTGGGCAGGCGGCTGCAGCAGAGACTGCACTGCAACAACTGCTACTTTGGTGTCTTGCACCTGCCTCTCTGCCTAATGCGCACAGGCAGCCATGTGCACGTTATCACTTTGCCCCCTTTTGACAGGCCAATACATCTCTGTTTGAATATGCGCTCGGCTGACACGCTCCTCACGATGAACCCTGAACAGTCTACTCACAGTTTCGTAGCGATGCCTTTACTGTTTGGGCCGAGATTGCGGGGGGACGGGTGGGTGCAGTGGTGCTTGAGAGTTGTTGCATGGTACGCAAGTGCAAGTGGCTTCCAGCACTACAGAAGGAGCCTGCCTCACTGGACTGTTTGCATCGCCTTGTGGGCTGTTTGAATGGCGCACGTATGTTTTGCACGCCCATTTACACCTGTTTTGAGCACAAAAGGGCCCTGAGCGCCCGGCTGGCACACAATCAGACATTACACGCATCGGTGCAGCCGCGCCCGCCGCCGCATAAAACTCAACATGAAATGCTAGCCAAATTGCCGCAGGAGAAAGGGCTGCGAAGTAACATTCACGTTGGACGTACCCGTCCCTTTATGTTTGTACACGCGCTTCCGCTTTAAGTTTGCGGCAGGAACGCAGAGGCCAAGACACACCTGGCAGGGCGAAGCCTGCGGTGGAGGTGTGCACGGCAGCGGCACACCGGGAACGCAGGGCCACAAGGCGCTTGAGTGTCATCATGAAACTGCAGCGACAGGATGTTATCGTGAAAGACCGAGGCGGCAGCACGCACAGCGCACGTGCGGCAAAGGTTGCCGGCGCAGAGCGGATTTGTGGGCCAACGCGCTGTGGCGGAACCCGAGGTAAGATACCACAGCAGAAAAGCCTGCCGCAAAACCGCAGCCCGAGAAACTCAACAGGAAGTCGAGGCCACCCGGGGGCTGCCCACGCCCAAAGGCCGCACAGAATGGTGCTGCCAGGCCTGACGGCAGGCCGCCTTTGCACACGTGGGGTTTGCTCTTGCGCACCCGGTCACACTGACGCGTGCGTGCCTCCCATAGAAGTTGGCGGCAAGGGGTCCGGTTGCGGAGGAGGTCCCCTGGCGGATGGAGCGCAGCGGGGTCGGGGCTTGCCGCGATTGGCACACACGTACATTCAGGGTGGCAGCCGGGGGCACGCGCACCAGACACAGCGGGTGTGCAGTTTGAATGTATCGAGCAACATGTCACTGCAGTTTGCAGGACTGCATCAGTGTGTAAACGTCTAGAGTCCAGGGCTATGCAACCAGGTGGCTGCATGCGCTCTTGGACGGGCAGTGAGGCAAGGGCGCAAGGAGAGCATGGCAACACAAGTCACCGCACATATGTGCAGGAACCTACCATCCAGCCAGGGCACGGGGATGCACGAAAGCCAGGAGCGGCGTCGTGCATCTGTGCGCAGGCGCGCCAGCGCTTGCAAATTCGGCTATTTGGCGGTCACACGACGGCAGAGGCAGGCCGGCCTGGGCTTCAAAACGGCAAGGCGCGTGCGTCAACGTGAGCAAGCAGCCTGGGCGCCCTGCGCGCCGGGCGCCTTTCAACGTCGTGTTGGTTTGTGCAGGAGCACCCAACGACGTTGGTAATTGCAGTCGGCTCAGCAGCAGGTGCGCTAGACTCTTCAGCGTGCCTTTGGCACACATCGCCGCACCAAATTCAAACAGTTGCGCATCACCGCAAACGCCGTGTGCGGCGCCCGTTTGCGCAAGTGTGCCAGTGTGAATGAAAAGGTCAGCCGGAACGGCATCAAACACCAACAAAGGGCATCCGACCGCGTGTCAGCACTGGGCATGCTTCCCGCCACAATCGACAGGTGCAACCAACCAAGCAGGGCTGGCGGAAGCCGTGCAGACAGCGCCAAGCCTTGCCAAGCCCTTCATGCAATAACGAATACGAGGATCGCCAGTGTCAAGTGCCCGTATACACTCGCTTTGTCATGGGAGTCGCTCACGCGACTCCCATGGCGTCGCCACGGCAGTTCGGCAAGGGCATTGCACGACATTTGCAGCACGTAATGTCACGTGCATGGGCAGAGAGCGCTGTGGCGAGCGCACGCCCCCCCCCCCCAGTGTTCCGCCAAGCACCCATCATACAGCATACAGCGCCCTGCACACCGGCCAGAATTCTGTCCTGGCATGGTCTGCAAGCATCTAATCGCTGCTAGCGTTGCGCCAGCATACTCAAATGGCCCCTTGCGAGGCCGGAAGCCATGGCACGTCGCCGCAGCACAGAGGGCCGCCCCCGCCTCAGCAGCGGCAGCGGCGGCGCCTGACGCTCATCCCTGCGGCCGCCACAACCGCAAACCCTGCAAAGAAAGCCCAAACAATGCCCGTGTTGCTCATGGGGTCTTCGGCCATCATCTGGAAATACACCAGGACGGGCTGCCCGTTGACAAACTTGGTGCGCGACCCAGCAAATTGGTTGACCATGACTGCGGCGCGTGTGTCAGGGACAGTAGAGGTGAGTGACCAGCAAGGTGATGGGTGGGTTTGCGACGCTTTCGGGGCTTCTTGTCTGAGGCGGGACTGGGGGAGCGGTGTGCTGCGTGGAGGTTGCGGACACAGCACGCGCATGAGGAGGGCGAGGCCCCGCCTGATCTGGCAACCGCACTGCGCCCACCTGACGCCCAGGTGTAGCGCAGCGGGTTGAGCCACGACACCCAGATCAGCCACCGCGGGACGTCCACAAGCTGCGGGCGTTGCAACGTTGGGCGGCGTCGGTGTGAGGCGATGGGGGGGGGGGGCAGGGCAGGCGCGGCAAGTGGTGAAGCGACGTGGCTGCAACTCGCCTTGACGCTTGCTGGAGGCTGAAGCAACCTGGGGACTGAAGGGATCAGTGGGTAACAACCAGCGATGCAGAAAGCAAATTTGCGATGAAGGTGGTGGGGATGATGCAGCCGAGACCAGGCAGGTTTAAAGTGGTGGCCATCAGCGCCGGGTGACGCGAGTGACGCACCGGTACGAGGCAGCCTGCGAACAACAGCTGCACGCCCACGATCAACGGCAGCACAGTGCAGGCGATGTCAATGGTGGGGGACCACGCCGCCACGGCGTAGGCCAGGGCTGCGGGCGTAAAGCAAGCGCGGTTGCGTAGAATGCAGAGAGGTCGGCAGGAGCTTGCTAGCAGAAACATACACGCACGGACCGGCGGAGCAGCCAGCCAAGGGGCGGGACGGCGGGTGCACCTTGGTAACACGCCCCCTTGATAACACGCCCGGTGCGCACGCACGAAGCAGCTGGCCACGAGGGACGCGACCGCACCCCTGGGCGGGCCGGCGCGCGCGCGTGCCCGCGCGACGCACCGATGCCGCAGCAGAACGCGGACCACGTGGCCAGCATGAAGACCCCCAGGGCGCCCTGGACCTTGCACAGGCTGAACACGATGGCGGCCGCCACGATGCTCACTGGGGTGACCACCGCGATCTCTGCGGGCAGCGGGCGGCACGCGGTGACATAACACGCAGAAGCGTCGCGTCAAGCATGCCAACAGAAGCGAGGCGATGCTGAGCACGCCTTGTGAGCCGCCGCAGACGCCAGTTCCTGGGGCAACACCCACGGCCTGGCTCAGGGATGTCAGGGCCTCGCGTTCGCTGCCGGTGCTTGGAGCTTCCATCCGCTCACCCTCGGCAAGCTTCGCAACGAGGTAGGTGGGTGTGTGGTACAGCCCGTCGGCGCACTCCCTGAGGAACAGCCGCCGCTCTTTGCAGGTGCACAGGGGCAGCGGGGAGGCGAGAAGGGCGCCCGACAGCAGGGGTCAGCAGCTAAGCCGCGCCGATTCCATCAAGGCGCGTGCATCAACATGGCAACGAGCGGGGCGCTCGTTTGCTGCACAAGTGCGTACATGAGGTTAGGGCTGCGGCATGCGGCGGGGCGCCCGCACCAGAGATGCTGGTGGGCAGGAAGGCCACAGAGAGCCAGAAGGGGATGGCGCTCCACATAAACAGCAGGCACGACATCTGCAGGCTCGTCAAAA
The DNA here is from genome assembly GCF_000611645.1 of Monoraphidium neglectum. NCBI lineage: Eukaryota > Viridiplantae > Chlorophyta > Chlorophyceae > Sphaeropleales > Selenastraceae > Monoraphidium > Monoraphidium neglectum. Next base: position 12,669 of record NW_014012752.1, read on the forward strand.
TCGTGACGTCAGCACCTGTTTGCGAACAGAAATCGTGAAAGAGGGTATGTTATTTGACGGATGTGGGCCGGGCATGCACCAGGCTGCATGTACAAGCTGTACGCGTCAGCAGGCGTGCCGCCCACTGGCTCGGCGGGGTCCCTGTGCAGCCCGGCCTTTGTAACAAGGATGCGTAACGTCAAGGGAGGCGCACCCATGCCGAAGTACAGGGCGGATAGCACCAGGGCGATGAGCAGGTAGGCGGGGATGCGCGCCGTCAACCACCTCAGGCTTGTGAAGCGCCGCGCGGCCCGGTACTGCAGCGGCGGGGTGGTTTTAAAATGGAGAGGAGGCAAGCGTGTGCGTGGGCGTGAAGCTGCTTGGCGCAATCAAAGGCGGCAGGGCAGCCGGAGCGGGGCTGGGCGCGTCCAGGTGTGCTTGATGATGCGTGGAGGCCAGTGCTCGCTGCCTCACCCTGAGGAGCGTCGCGAGGGCCCACCAACAGGGCGCCGCTGCGGCGCCCGACGGGCCCACCACCGCCGCGGCGCGCGGGGCCGCGCGGCCGCCGTGCTTGCCCGGCTGGTGGGGCTTGGTTGCGACCTGGGGTAGGGCACGTGGTGGGCCAAAACAAGGGGTGGGGCAGGCGAGCAGGTCTACACTCGCTCACGTGTGAGACTCAAGCCAGCCTGCGGGACGGGAAGCACTTTACCTTGGTGCCGCGAGCCGCAGGGGGGGGCTCCGGGTCTCACCATGTGCGCGCGCGACGCGTCGTGGGCTTTTGCCAGGGCAGCGGCCTGCTGCGCGTCCTCAGCAGCGGCGGCGTACAGCTCGCACAGCCACTCCTGGGGGACAGGTGGCGTGTGTGTAGATGAGGATGGTGGCCGAGCAGCAGTACAACGTATCTACAGTCCCAAAGAAATGCATAGCGACCCCAATCTGGGGCTAATTTATAAGAAACCCGATTTGAACAGTCGAAGGCGCCAGCCACGCGAGCAGGCTCACCGCTCCGGTCCCCGTGCTGCTCAGGCTCGAGGCAGCGGGAAGGTCCAGGGACGCAGCGTAGCGCAGGGCTGCGTCGCCGCCCGGGCCCCAGTAGACCGCCCGACCGCGCAGCAGCACCGCCAGGCTGGGAATTGCAAAGCGCGCACAGCACGACGAGGGATCAGGGTCGGTGAAGGCTGGGGCTTTCAAGCCGCCGTAACGTGGCTTTCAAGCTGGCAGGGTGTCAATTGTGGAGTGGGGACGCAAAGTGAAGCAACGCAGTGTAATGCAGCACAAAACTCGCTGTCGAGTCTGAGAGCCGCCTCACCTGTCGGCTGTCTGCAGCGCCAGCTCGGTGGGGCGAGCGACGGTGGCAATCACGGTAGCGCCGTTCGCCGCCGCGTCCTTCAGAGCGATCACCACCTGCGAGGCGCGGGCACAAGCGGGCATGTAGTGCTTGCCCGGCTGCATCTCTTGCACGATGTTACAGGATTGCGGACGCATCAGGAGGCCTTGACTGATTGTTCGGGCTCATCTCCCCTGCAGACCCCATAATGTGTGGTGTACCTTGTTTGCGTTCGCGACATCCAGCCCTGCGATCGGCTCATCCAAAAGGAGGACGCTGCCAGGGCGAGCGAGCAGAGCAGCAAATGTGGGGACGCCTGTTAGTCAAGATCTGCGCATAGCCGGCAGCTGCCAAGCCCAAACAAGCTACTTGCACAAGCCAGTTTCCCTTATCTTGCTGGGCGTTTCGGCCACGAAATCGCTCCAGCAAGAATATACTCACACATCACGCACAAACCACACAAATTGCCGCGTGTCCGCATTACCTGGGCCGAGAGATCAGCTGCACGGCGATGCTGGTGCGCCGCGCCTCGCCCCGGCTGATGCCCTGGTCCCCTGCAGGGCGGCGGCAGGCGCGGCGGTGTCGGAGCCTGCAGGCGTGCGCGCCCACGCTAACGGCCAATGAGGGCCCGTGCATGCTGGTCGGACGCTAAGCCCTGTGTGATGAAGCGCATCGGCCATGAAAGCTTACCGATGACAGTGTCTTTGCAGCCAGACAGCCCCAGCCGCCGAGTCAGATCCTGGGGGGAGGACAGGGGGTCGGCTTGGGTCGTTGGCGCCAGTTCAGCCTGGTAGGCGTGCCCTGAATGCCAACGCAACACGCTGCTGCTACTATTGCTGCTACTGCTGATACTGCCAGTGCTGTTTCTGATGTTGCTGCTTAGTTGCTACCCCTGCAGCTATGCTCTGACACAAGTCGTGTGTGCCTGCAGCGCCCAGCCCCACCCCGCACACAGACACCGACACCACAGCCACCCCCACGAGCACACCCATGCACTCGTCAGCGGCGGCGGCGCACCTCAACGGCGGCGCGCTTCGCAGCTGCGCCGTCTGCCAGGGGCCGCCTCAGCTCAGCGGTGTATGAGATCATCTCTCTGACACTCAGGCCTGGGATGAGCGTATCCTCGGCCTCGACCTGTTGCGCAGGACGTTGTTATGCACCAGTACATGCGTGAGGGCCAGTGAAGGATTGGGTACTGCATGTGGTGATGCTGCAAGCACAGCGCCCGCATGCAGCAATGCGAGATGCCCGATGCCCCTGCCCCACCGGGACACGCTGCCCGCTCACGTATGCGGTGCGGTGCCGCAGAAAAGCACGGGTGGGCGGGACGCCGGAGAATGAGACGGTGCCTTCGACACTCCCCGGGGCCCCGCGGCCGGCGATGAGATCCAGCAGCGCCCTCTTGCCGCTGCCGCTTGGGCCCTGACAAGGCGGGGTGCGCGCGCGGGGCGGCGAGGCCGGTGCGCGGCGCGGATGATGCAAGAGCGCGCGCGGCAGCTGGCCCAAGGCGGGCGCCGCTTTGGGCGCGCGCTCGCAGTGTGCCAAGGGCGAATGCCATGCCGACGCCACCATCATCTGCCAAAAACAATCCATTGCGATTCAGAAACAGCATGTACGCGACTCACTGTTACAAGGGAAAGGGAAGCTGGGCTGAAGGAACCGGTGACGCCAGACAGCAGATGCGCAGGCTTCCCGCTGCGCGCCCACCACGCGCGGCGCGGTGCGCGCAGGGTCAGGCCCTGAGGGCAGGTGCGGGTGAGGGTAGGGGCGGGTTACTGGCAACGATAGATGTGGAATTGCAAACGCGGCTGCGTGCACGCTTGCGCGATTGCGGTGCTGTACTGCGCGCGTCGCGGCTCCAATGGCAGTGTCAGCCAGGGTGGCATGACACGGGCCGCTCGGGGTGCGCGCTGTGGGCACAAGCGGGCGCGACGCCCCTTCTGCCGTGGCCCCAGCCCAGAAGCCGCTCATTGGCACCTGAACGGTGACGGTGACGTCTTTACAACTGCGGTCACCGTGCCTGCTGTCATCGGAGCTCCAGGCGGCCAGGCTGTCGCCACCCACTGACCCCGAGCCCGCGCCGCTGTCCCCGAGCGCCTCCACGTCCAGCGCCTGATCGCTTGCTGTCTCGCCGCAATACGCCGTGTCTTTCTTCATTGTCCCGCGCTGATACGGGCTCTGTCAGGCCGTGGTTGGTTGGCAAGTCTCGAACACAGGTAAAGTGTGACGGGAAACAGGGCTACGTGGATGTAAACTGCTGAGTTATAACTTGTATCGAGTAGGCTGGGGAGGCGCGGCTATTGCGCGTACCCCAAGCGGTCGCTGGTTTCAAAGTGGAGTAGGCCGGTGTTATATTATGCCGTGAATAGCAGAAAACTAGATAGCAACACGTGATGCGAAATCTAAGGGGCAGGCAGCCTCCTTACGAAGTCCCAGGGGATCGTCGTCATGTGTGAAGCACTTGAGCACTGTACCGGGCTGCCTTGAACGCCTGCCACACACAAGCAATGAGTCTGTGGCGCATCCTCCGTGCCGCATCACCAGCCATTGGTCGCAGCAGCCGCGCTGTTGATCAGGCCTTCGGTTGCCGCCGGTGACGCACTGCTGACCAGAGCGCCGATTGCCACCCCTGTTTCACTAGGGATCTGTTGAAGCATACAGCTCAGATGGTTGCACATGAATCACACTGAAACACGTGTTCAGGGCCAGTACACAACAGGCTCTCCCAGCAGCACCGTACTGCTGTGTACGTGTGCTCTGTGGTGCTTCGCACATCGCACGGGCCACCCGTTTGTGCTGCTGGTGGCTTGATAGATGTGAAGATAACGGATCGGGGTTAACTTCATACTTCAGAGACCCACAGCAGCGCATGCGAGGAACGGAGGCTTGACCAGTCAGCGGAGGTGGCTGGGACGCATAAATGGACAACCTTCTCGGTCGAATCAGCGTATCGTTGTCTAGCGTGAAGGCCAAAGACATCTCTGCCGTGGGAGGGGGGCAGCAGAAACAGGTGCGATCGCAGCACTTTTGTTCTTCGAACCACTGCCTGTTCAATAGCAGCGCCTGCGCACACGAGATGATGGTGCTTGTCTCTCGGACGTGTGAATTTGCAGGGGCCCTCCTTTGCGATCCCAGCTGCGCGCAGCAGGGCGCAGTCCTTTTCAAAGGGCGACGAAGCAACCGCGGCGCATAGCGCGCCGCACACGCCGCCGCGCTCGAGCACGCCGCCGGACGAGCATGCGGGGGAGGATGCACACCAGGAGCAGGGGGAGGCCACAGAAGTGCGCGAGAATGGGTTCGGCTGTGCAGACTGAGGGCGTGTTTGAAGGGAGGAGCGCTCCAGTGGCGTGCGTTCCCGCATGCAGTCCCAACACGACGGCACGTGCTTGGCCCCCCGTCCCTGTACGGCACGGTGCATGCATGTCGTTCCCGTAGGCTGCGTTGGGCGTGGTTGCACAGAAAGTGGCACGTCCGCTGACGTTTCCCTTACCACCACCTGCCTGACGGTGGCGCCGGGGCGCATGTGCGCAGGGGTGCAAACGGGAGGACTCTGAGTCGTACGCCAAGCGCACGATCACAGAGATTGAGACCTGCCTAGGCTTCAGATTCCACCAGGGTGGCGCTCCAGCGGCCGAGGAGGAAAGGATCAACGAAGTTGAAATCGAGGTGCAAGGCGGGGCCATGCAGCAGGCGCCTTGAGTTGCCAGCATTACTGGGTGGTGCGCATGCTCAACAGCAGGATGCACACGCACCTGAGGCGTGCGCATGCAAGCACTTGCATGCAGTCAGAACAGGTTGCATGCAAGCGGGAAGTTGTCCTGATCCATTCCAGGACATGATTTAGAACTGAGTGGCCGAGCACAATGCCACACTCACTGGAACGCCATGCGCATGGCCCATGGCGCGCGACTTGACGACTCATACCAGAACCTGAACGTCCAGGTTGAGGCAGCGCTGGCTCAGGGCCTGAGCTTCAAGGACAAGTTTCGGACCAGCACGCGGCGGCGCGCGACGGGGTCGGACGGCGACGACGACGCGGATGCACCGCTGGCGGATCTGGTGGAGGACCGCAGCGGGCCGGAGGAGGGCGATGGCGCTGCAGGTGAGCGCTGAGGCAGTGCAGGCGGGCGGCACCAACGCCTGTGTGAAAGCATGATTCAGGATGAAAATCATGATGCAGGATGCAGACAGTTGCGAGGGAGGGTCACGATTTGAGAGCAGTTGCGCAACACCATGCCCGGCTGCGTTTATTCCTTCTATCCTGCCAATTGGCAGGGGTCCGGCAGCACGAAGTGCCAGCAGTGGGCGCGCCCCCGACGCCCGCCCAGCCGCCAGCCGTGCCTGGCAAAGGCGCAGCGCCAACAGCAGTAGCAGCTGTGGGCGGCGGCGGTGGCGGCGGCAAGAAGAAGCTTGGAGGCCTCAAGCTTGCGGTTGGCAGCCAGATGGACACTGGGGAGTGGACAAGCCACGGGCAATTCCTAAAGAAGGACAAGGCGGGCACCGAGATCCCCAACGGACTACAGCAGATCAAGGCGGATGATCTGGTCAAGGTGATCTGGCCAGGCGGGGCGAGGTGTCGGATGGCTCGATGGGCGCAGCAGCCTCACGGCAGGTGCTTATCACAAGCACAGCTGTTCGCGTGGGGGGTTAAGGGGCAGTGTTGGGCGGTGGTGCTTGTTGTGCTTTGCTGGGTTACGTTTGTCTCTGGCTCCCCACAGGCAGCCGCCGACCCTGGCTGCCTGTGCATGTGCCGCGGATGCCTCAGGTCAAGGAGCTGGGCCGCGGCTGCTTTGGCAGCGTGTGGTTGGCCAAGTGGCGGGGCGTCGAGGTGGCACTGAAGGAGATGCTGCACCAGGTGGGGGCGCTGGGCCGAGATTTTGGGCCCGCCGCGCTTAGCACCCAACGATACTGCGGCACGCAGCAGCTCTTCTCGCGAGCTGGCGTGCCGTCCACAATCTTCATCCACGAATTTATTGAACGGCAGCGTTGACCGGCTTGGCCCCCCGCGACGCATGCCGCGGCATGCTCCCAATCTCTGTTCGAAGGGCCACGACACCAACCCTGCCGAGGTCTTCAGCGAGGCCGAGAAGCTCGCGTCGCTGCGCCACCCCTGCGTGATGGCGTTCTACGGCATCGTCACGAGCCCCGACGCGTACGCCACGGTGGCGGAGTACATCTGCCACGGCAGCCTGAGGGGCGGCCTCACGAAGATCAGGAAGAAGGTGGGGGGG
>NW_014012751.1:0-19178 GCF_000611645.1 Monoraphidium neglectum
CCCGACGCCGCTGCGGCAGCGACACCAGCCACGGCCCCCGCCGCGCCGGCCGCCGCGGACGCGCCCGCGCCGGCGGCCGCTGCAGCAGACGACGAGAGCCGCTGTATGGAGGCCACGACCCTTCCGGCCGCTTCGCCCGCCGCAACATCCAGACCGCGTGGCACTACCCTGCCTGCGGCCTCTGCTGTGGCCGCCACGGCCGAAGCCAGGTTCTCCGCTTTGAATCCGGCCAGGGCGCCGTCGGGGGAGGAGCTCGCCTGGAAGATAAGGGCCACGGATATTAGTGCCGCGGCGGCGGCCAGCCCGGCACGCACCTCGGTGACGGTCAGCGCCGCTTGCTGCTGCGGCAGCGGGGCCTCCTCCTGCACCGCCGCGGCCGCCGCAGTTGCAGCAGTTGCCGCGGCCGCCGCGGCCGGGGCTGCCGGGGCGGCGCTCCGCTGCGGCTGGCTCCAGCGGACTGGCGGCGGCGGCCGCTTGCTGGCGCAGTGCTGAGCAGGCTGCGCGCGCGAGGCCGCGCGCGCGGCGTGGTGCTTCAGGGCTGTCACCATCTCAGCCTCGATTGCCTGCCACGCGCGGTGCAGGAGGAGAAGGAATGAGAGGGCTCGACTGACGGGGTACTGGCTGACAGATCATGTGCGTGTGTAGACGCATGCGCAAGCCGGGTGCGACGCGAGGCGTCGTGGTGGCAGGTGCGACGCTGCACCCTGGGCCTGATGCGACCACGATCTTGAGCGCGACGCTCACCGTGCGGAAGCCGCGCGCCGCATGGGCAGGCCGCTCGGCGTGCGTTGCGGCGAGGAGCAGGGGCACGAGCAAGGCCAGCTGCGACGTAGGATGGTGGCAGGAGCACCGGGTTTAGGTGGGGCGCTCGGGTGAAGATGTCAGTGGGGTGTGCCAGCCAGCAATGTGGATCAAGCTAGCACACAGATGCAGCAGCAATGGCGTGTGCTGACACGGGCGCGCGCGCACGCCGCCCCTGCGCTACGCCTGCACCCCCGTAGGTGCCGCACCTTGGCCGCGCGCTCGGCTGCCCTGTCCCATGCAGACTTTGCAGAAGCGTCATCACCAACATCGTCCTGAGAGTTGCTAGGCGTCCCCTGCGTCCCATTGGGGGCCAGCCGGGGTGCGGGGTTACAACACGCCCATTCGCAAATCTTGAAGCCACAGCGTCGTATCTCCCACCTGCGCCCTGACGCAGAGCTGGAACCGCGGAAGGATCTTTTTACACGCCGGCCTGCTGAGGAGTCTAGGCCTGCAGCGAAGCCTACTGCTCGTTGCGAGGGCCAGCGGCCCTCGCGACCCTGTTAGCATTTGGAAGAGCTAGCAACTGTGGCAGTTGCAATGTGCTACAGCCACTGCGCCGTCCGCTGCTGTACCTCCCGTTTGCGCGCCATCCGTCCAGTCATCTCCCTCGGACACATCACTGCACGCACACCGAATTCAGGGTGCCAGTGCTCACGATAGACAAGAGCACACTCAACGTAGCAAGATCGGTGGCATGTGCCTGAGTGGGCTGTTGCTTGGGTGCACGACGGGCTGCGGTCATGCCAAGCACGCACTTGGGTGCCATGAGACCGACGACAGCGGTTGGGTGCCGTTGTGTGCATTTGCTTGGCAGGAGTTGCTGAGCGACATGTGTAAAAATCGTCGTATCATGCATGAATTGACGAGGGTTCGATTACCGAGGGGTAGAGTGGTCACCACCGTAGACACCGCACACGGCAGGTGTGGCAAGCAGCAGTGTGCTCAAAGCGATTGGGGTATCTCGCCCATACCCGTGCCACCGGTACCCCTCGATACACTGAATCACCGGCCGTCTTTGGGCCTTGTCCTAATCAAGTCTGACGAAGAGTGTGACCATCGCGGAATGATCTGACTGTCTGCTACTGACTTCAATATAAAGTTGGCAATTCAAAGGAACTATCTTTGCCCTCATCTTTCACCATTGCGACATGCTATTCACACGCTGAACGCTTGTTGCCAACATGACTCCTATGACTCAGTCACGTTACGTCCCTTTTACACGGTCGAGTCAAGGCCAACCTGAGGTTGACACGCGTTGGGGCATGTCACGACCCAACACCGCTCACAAGAAACCAGACATTGCCAGGTTGCTTTCCCAGGCCTGGGATACCACCCTGTGCCGTGGAGTGTTGAGGCAAACAGGGGGCTGCGGCCTCTGCTGTTGGTCCATACATACAGAGCACCCGCCTGACAGATACCAAGTGGACAAGGGCAAGATTTCACCCACCTCAGCGGATTCTCGCACTCGGATGGATGATAGGAGGCTCCTGTCCAACTCAGACGAGGATACCGGTTGGATTTAGGACCGCCATTGCCAGGAACGCCCACCCACACAACCAAGGCGGTGTGGGATAGCAGGTGGGCGGGGGTTCACAGCTGGGCAATTCAGCAACAGAGCGCAGCAGCAACATTCAGCGCCACTCAGCGCGAGATACCGGAACCGACACGTGGTATCGGTAAGATGCCACCCACTACGCAGGTGATTCAGTGTATCGAGGGGTATTGGTGGAGCGGGTATGGGCGGGGATCCCCCAATCGCTTTGAGCTCACTGCTGCTTGCCACATCTGCCGTGTGCGGTGCCTTTGGGGGTGACCACTCCAGGCGCCCCGCGGCAATCGAACCCTCGTTGCTGCGTAAATGCTGCGACGGAGTTCACCTGTGTCTTGTACACTCGCCTCATATGCTGCATACGCCACGGCACACGAGCACCCGCGCCACTGCCAGTGTGGTGGTGCTCAGCGTGCGATCTGAGACGCCCTGTGTGCATCGCCCCAGGGCATCCCGCAATACTCATATCGAATTGGTAGCATTCTTAATATACCACGATTATGACCTTATAACCGGTGCTTTGGCGGAGCTGTCGGTTCAAGCAAATCAACACCGGGCAGCTCCAACCCAGGCCATGAAGAGCCAGCCACGGCGAGTGTCTAATAGAGTTTGAACCTTCGACATGGCAAGCACCGAACCCCGCGTTCGGTGCTGGAGCAGGGCCGGCTCCTTGTTGACAGCCGTGCTGGTGCTGCAGGCGTGCAGCGTGGGTGTCAGAGGATGGAACTGGGTGAATGGAGACGCTTTATCAGCGTTCGCTGCTGCAGCCACGGCGCCAGCCAACACGGCGGTCGAGGGCGCCTCGACCAATGTCGCAGCATCGGCGCTCGGTGCCGCTGCGGCATCCTGCGCTCTGTCACGCTGTGACGACCAGGTTGATATTATAGAGCAGTTGCTGAGCCACCTGGAGCTAGCCAAGGGGCAGAACACGCAGCTGCGAGAGGGCCTGCTGCGGGCCCGGCACCACACGCCTTTGCTGGTGGTCAACCCCCTCGGCGGGCCGCGCAACACTGAGTGGCAACTGGCATCGCTTCTGTCAGCCCTGCTGTGCGTGTGGGCGCTTACCCGCAGCGCAAGGGGACGGCGGCGGGAGCGGCAGCTGCAGCAGCTGCTGCGCGACAAGGAGGCTGCCTGGCGTCGCTGCATCGACTTTCTGGCACGATCAGCGGAGCAGACTGCTGCTGGCGCAGCGTTGCCTGAGGTCGAAGTGAACGGCCAGGTCCGCAGCGCGCGCACGGTTCATCAATCGTATGTTTCCTTTGTTGATGCACAGCTGTGCACCCCCAAGCCCATGACTGCGTGTGAGGAGGCTGGCTTTGTGCCTCTCCGAACCTTAGCCCACCCTGTTTGGTTGGGGTCCAGCTAATGGCCCACCCCTGCCTGTCACAGTCGCCGGCTTGCCGCTCGCACAACCCTCGCACTTCTGGCGCTCTGCCTCCACGCAGACCGACACGGACCAGCATCGGTGGCGCGCCCACCTGTCTGAGGCCGTCGCGGCGCGCTGCGACGGCGTCAAGCGCGCGCTCGACCAGCGCGACGGCGCGGCGATGCTCGCGGCGGCGCAGGCGCTGCAGGATGACGCCCAGGAGCAGCAGCGCGTGCGCCACGACCAGCGGGCGCGCACCCCGCTTGCCAAGTCGCCGACGCCGCGCCGGCGCGGCGCGCCGGATGCAGCTGCGGCGACTGGCGACGCCGCGGCGGCGCTGCGCGCGGAGTTGGCGGCGCTGGGGCAGCAGCAGCAGGAGGCCGAAGTCCTGCGCGCCAAGCTGGCCTCACGCGTCGCCGCGCTCAGGGAGCGCGCGGCGGAGCTTGGGGAGCTGCACTCGGAAAAGAAGGCGCTGGAGGACAAGGTGCGCCTGTGGGGGTAGCCTTTTGCCAGAAGAGGCCTGTGGCCCGGACCCAAGCATTGCCTGGGGACGTCCTGCGGTCCCAGCAGGGCCCTGCTCACACTTTTTTCGCTGATTTTGCAACCCTGACCCCCAAATGGCCTCTGATGCCGGGCAGCCCATGCGCACTGCTCCCCTCCGCCTTGCCACCCCTCAACCCCCAACCCCGCTCCCCGCACAACCAGGTGGCGTCCCTGCAGGCCGAGGTTGCAGGCTTGGATGACCTGCGGCGCGAGCACGCGTCACTCGAGGCCGCCGCGGCACGGGGGGAGGGCCTTGCCGCGCTGAACAGCGAGCTGCGCCTCGCCCTGCTGGGCGCGGACGGCGCAGCCGAGGAGCACGCACAGCTGTCGCGCGCGGCGTCAGAGGTGGAGGCGCTGATCGCGCAGAGCGGGGAGCTGCGGGAGCGGCTGCAGGATGCAGAGGGCGTGCAGGTGGGCTCAGGCAGTCGGCAAGTGTTGCGGCTTGGGCAGCGGTTTTCTGCTGGTGGTCTCCCACACCGGGTGGTAGTAATGCTGCTGCACGCTTGCCTTACTTGCTCAAAGCCGCCATATCCTGTCGTCAGTCCGCCTCTGCGCCCTACCCCACGTCTACCCTCCCAAAGGCGGAGCACGAAAGGCTGCTGGAGCAGGTGCAGGAGCTGGAGCAGCTGCGGGCAGAGAATGCCGACATGGCGGCGCTAGTGGCGCAGCTGCAGGTGCGCAAAGCATTTTCCTTCACCTTGATTCGCTCCGGTGCGTCACCCCTCCTCACCTGACCCCCTCCCACATCCACGCCCTTGGCCTCCATTTTCCTTTCCAGGTGCTGCGTCGCGAGCGGACTGAACTGGGGGAGCTGGTGCAGCAGGCTGAGGCGCTGCGCGTTGAGAACGCCGCATTGCACCGCCGCAGCGCGCGGCTCCCTATTCTGCAGGAAGAGAACGAGCGGCTCCAGGTGCGGCGTGTCTGCATGCAAGGCGTGCGTGTGTTTGTGTGTGAGGTATTGTAGCGCGCGTGTGTGCATGTGTGTGTGTGTGTGTGTGTGTGTGTGTGCTCGCGCGTGCACGCAAAGGCATGAACGCCATCTGGAGTGCTGGGCAACAAATGCCTCAGCACCGACCCTACCTTAACTATCCAGACTCTGAGCCTACATCCCCAACACCCTGCATCACTCCCCAGGCCGACGCTGGTTCTGTGGAGGACCTGCTGCGCCAGAACGCAGAGCTGCAAGCCGATGCTGATGCCGCCCAGGAGCTGCGCGAAAGGGCCACTCGCCTGCGCGAGCAGGCCCTCCGCCTGCCGGCGCTGCAGCACGAGGCGCGCGACGCGGAGCGCGACGCGCGGGAGGCCGACGCCGCGCGCGCCCGCGCGGAGCAGGCCACCGCCGCCGCGGCCGGCGCGCGGGCGCGCGCGGAGGCGCTGAGGGCCGAGGCCGCGGAGGCGCTCGCGCTCAGGCGCGAGGCGGACGAGCTCGCGCCCGCGGCGGAGGAGGCGCGCGCGGCGCGGGCGCGGGTGCAGGCGCTGCGGGCGGAGGCGGAGCGGCTGCCGGCCCTGCTGGAGGAGCTGCGCCGGGCGCAAGCAGAGGAGGAGGAGGCGCGGCAGGCGCAGTCGGCGCTGCAGCGAAAGGTGCGGCGCAAGCGGTGGTCGCGAGGCACTCGCCGCCCGTCGCTCAACGCCCGTCAGTCAATTCTTTTTGGAAAAGTGGCGGCTGGCTGCGCAGGGGTGCTGCGCGTCGCAATGCAATGATGCAAACTCTTGCAGCTGTCGCCAGGTGTGCTTCTCCCTGCCAACTCTCCAGCCTCACTGCAGCACCAAAGATCCAGCGATGAACACTGCTGCCGCTGCCGCTATCATCGCTGCTGCTGCTCCGATCTGCCAAGCAATGAAATACCTCGCCTGTTCTGCTCTCCCGCAGGCCGCGGAGGTCGAAAGCCTGCGTGCCCAGTGCGGGGCGCTGGCCGGCGCGGCCCGCGAGGCGGAGCGGCTGCGCGCCGAGGCCGACGCCCTCCGTGCCGAGGCAGGGGAGCTGCAGCAGCTGGCGCGAGACGCGGAGGACCTCAAGAGCCAGGTGCGCCGGCACGCGTCGTTCGTGTCTAGGCCTTGCTGGCGTGCGCCTGGGTGCTCCCATGCATACGGCTGTGTGTTGCTACAGGTGAGGACCGCGCCGCGATGCGGCGCGCTCGCACGTGTGCACCGCAGACCTCAAGAGTATTGAAACAGAGCCATATGTACTAGTTTTCTGATGGGTTCACCTTCCTCCTGTCGCCTCCCAGGTGTCCGCCCTGCGCGCCGCAGCCAGCGAGGCGCCGGCCCTGCAGGAGGAGGCGGAGCGCCTCGCCGCCGAGCTGCAGCAGCGGGGCGCCAGCGACGCCGCGCGGCGCGCGGCGCTCGAGGCGCAGTGGCGCGAGGTGAAAGAGCGGGGGCAGCAGCTGGAGACTGAGTATGGGCGGCTGGCGGCGATGCGGGAGGAGCAGGAGGCGGCAGCTGCGCGGGCGGGCGAGCTCCGAGAGCAGGTGGGCGGCACTTGATGAGTGCGGTTGGGCAAGGTGAAGCGGGCGCGGCTGGTGCGAAAGAAGGCCTGCAACGCGGGAGCCGCAGGTGCCGCGACCGCAACCAACATACGCAGCCCCATTACCCCACCACTCGCTTCGCTCGTACAGGTGGCGCGACTTCGGGAGGCCGCGGCCGCGCTGCCGGGCCTGCAGGAGGAGCACGACAAGCTGCTGCTGCTGGCTGACAAGGCGGCGGGGCTGCGCAGCCGCAACGCGCAGCTGAGCGAGCAGGTACGGCCCTGGGCCGTCGCGCCTGACAGCGGAGCATGCCGCCCTTGCAGCAGCAGCAGCAGCAGCAACAGCAGCAGTGTCGAGCGTGCCGCTGGCCTGAGCCATGCCGCTGAAACCCTGCAGTAACCGTCTTGTTTGATTCGTTGAGTCCATGTTTTCCCTTGCTGTGCCCACAGGCGCTGGAGCTGCCGTCCCTCAAGAAGATCCAGGGGGAGCTGAAGCAGCAGGTGCAGGAGCTGCACTGCATCAAGGAGGAGGTCGACGCGATGAAGGTGGGGGGGCAGGGCGCCAGGCTGGCCTAGAGCGCGCCGCACACCGGGGGTCGATGAGCGGCTGTTCGCCTTGCAGAGTGTAGCTGGGGTCAGTGGTTTTGCAGGGATGCCTCTGGCGCTGCGGTAGCAGGGCCGCCAGCCCTTTTCAGCTGGCCAACGGCCATCGCAACCGGCGACCGCCCATCGCCGCCGCTCCGACGCAGGCGCAGGGCCAGGACTACATGCGTGCAATCAGCGGCGCGTCCGGCTCCCAGGGCGCAGCCGCGTCGCCCCGGCCCCCGCGCGCCCCAGGCACGGCGTCTGCAAAGGAGCAGCAGCAGCAGCAACAACAACACGCGCTCTCGCAGCAAGCGCGGCAGCCGCAGGAGCAGCAGCAGCAGCAGCAGCATCGGCATAGCAGCACCGGCGACCAGCGCCAGACCACCCCCCGGCCAGCGGTCGCGCAGCCCCATGTGGCAGCCACGCCCTCCACCTCTGCTCGCACGCCCTCGCCCTCGCCCTCCGCGCACCTCGACCTCTCGTCGCTCCTCGGCGCTGCCGCGGGCGCCGCCGCGGGCGCAACGCCGGCGGCGCAGGCGCGCGCGCTCGCGGCCGGCCTGGGCGGCCTCAGCCCGAGCCTGTTGACGCCCTCGACCTTGGCCGCGATCTCCGCCGCGGGTGCGGCGGCGTGGCAGACGGGGCAGGCGGCGCCGCGCGGCTTGGCCAGCGCGGGCGCAGGCGCGGGCAGCGCGGCGCCGGGGTCGCCGAGCGGCAACCTGGCGGCGATCCGTGCAAAGCTGCAGGTGTGGGGCTGGCCAACAATAATCCCCTCTTTCTCACCATCCGCTTCCGCCAGTCACGCAACCCCTGCCACATCCCGCCCACGGGTGCACGCACGGTCTCGCGCCTGTTGCACTTCCAAGTGGTTGTCGGCCCCAAAACACCGCTGCCCAGGTGCTGAAAGACCAGCTGGCCTCCAAAATGGCGACGGCCAGCACCGAGAAGCGCGCCAAGATCGAGGCGCAGCTCGCGCGGTTGGAGAAGAACCTCGCATACGTGGAAGAGCAGCGGGTGGGTGGCGCGGGGCGCGGGGCGCGGCGCCGTGCGCGGGGGGCGGGCCCCGGCTGGGCAGGAGCGGGGAGCGGCGGCAAGCTCCTCTGCGGCCTGACAGCTGGCAGCGCGGTTTGTGGGAAGTGGCCGGTTTCTGTGATGCCGCGGGGTCCCGTGTGCGCGCCGCAGTGGTCGCGTCGCGCTGGCCCCTAATTGCCCACTGCCCCCCAGGGGCTTGCCCAGCAGGCCATCCGCTACAGCATGGCGTCGATCACAAGCCCGAGCGCAAGCAGCGCCAGCGGCGGCGCGCCCGCCGCGTCCACGCCGCGCGCGTCGGCGGCCAGCAGCCGTCTGCAGAGCCACTATTCGGCGTCGGGCTCCAATTCGACGCCTGCGGCGGCGGTGGCGGCGGCGGCGGCGGGAGCAGGCGCGTCCGGCGCGGGGGCTGCGGGCGTGACGCCTGTGGGCAGCAGGGGCGGCTCGCGGCGAACCAGCGACGCGGCCGGCGGCGGCGGGGGCAACGGGACGCCGTATTACACGCCTCCCGCGCCGCAGCACCAGCGGTCGTGGGGCAGCAGCCGCGGCGGCGGCGGCGGCGGCGGGGCCGGCGAGTAGGGGGTCGCAGCTCCCCCTACCTTCGGCCGCGCCTGGCGTAAGCCTTGGCGCACTCGCACACAGATGTGACTCACTACGGGCAGAGGGCGCTGCAGTCCTATTTCAAGTGACCGACAGACTGGGTCCAGGAGCCCACCCCTACACCTTACTATGACTACCTATGACGAGTCGCATGCACTGGGGCTATCCACCTGGTTTTTGCCACTGCACTTGTCACAGGAGGTGCGGCGCCCCGGCATGGGCGCCGCCGGTGGGGCGCCCCGGCATGGGCGCCGCCGGTGGGGCGCGCTGACATCAGCAGCGCTGTGGACCCCCTCCCATATACTTGCGCGTCGCGCGCTCCCGTTGATTCACCCTTTTGGGGTACGAAGCTTTATGACGCGCCAAGGCCCAGCACCCATGCTTGCCCTGGTGCCCACATGGGTCTGTTTCGGGGCTGCTGCAGCCTGCAGCGGCAGCCACGGCGATGGCGTAAACGCCAGAGTGCCGACGTACGCCTGTATCAAGCACCCTCACTCTTACCAAATGGGTAATCCCAGCTAGAGCAATGCTGCCGTTGTGCGTTTGGGGTGGTAGACCGCCCCAACGGTTGACCTGGCCAGGACATACGTGGCACAACAGGTTGACCGTTGGCCTATTGGTTCCTGATGTCATTCCTGATGTCAGCTACGCTTGCATATGCAAGCGATTATATCTGATGCAGTCGTGAAGTGTACTTGTCCATACACACGGCTGCGAACGCCGCAGTGCACGGGCGCCCGCCGCTGAGCGCAACCGGTGAGATCATCAGCGAGCGCGCTCGGGCTTGCTGCAGCCAAGTCACTGATTACAGCGCATAACTAGCATTAGAATGTATTTGCAAGTCGTTATGAGTGGGCCTTGGTCGCGCAGGAGCAAGAATGCCAGCGGCCACGAAGGCCGCCCAGCAACACCCAAATGCCTGTGGCCCGTCTGCCACGCCCTCTCTAGCCACAGCTCAGGTTAAAATCCTGCCGGTTGATTACCCGGTTTGGTCCTGCAGCTAAAGCCAAGATGCCTTCCGCCACCAAGCTCGAGAAGAAGGAGGCGGTGCGTGGCTGGGGCGACCGCCAAAGTCTTGAGAAAGAGTTTATGAACATGGATCACTGGCGTCTCACCCCACACATGCCTTGCGCTACCTCCACAGTACCACGCCCGCCTCTGCGATTACCTGGACACCTACGAGAAGGCGTTCATCGTCCATGCTGACAATGTGGGCTCCAAGCAGTTCTCCGACATCCGCGCGGTGAGGCTCTTTGGACCGATGGGTGCGGCGGTGCGGCGGCTTGCTGCGCAGCAGCAGCGGTGTTGCGTGGCGCGCAGTGCGTTGCAGCGTGCTCACCTCACCGGCAGTGCAGGCTGTTTGACGACGCTGCAGCCTGTCTTGCCAGCCGTGCACTGAAGCGGTGTGGTGACCTCATGGCAAAGTGCTGGCCGCAGCTGGCAGCCAGTGATCAAGGGAGTGCCGTGATGGCAGGCACCCGTAGCATCGATGGCTCACTGCAGCGCTGCTGGGCCAGTCTCTGGCACGCGTACAGAGGGGCCCCTTGTGCGCCCGGACGGGGCCTGCAGCTGTCGCGCTCGATCGCGCCACCTGCCCAGCTGTGACCTAGCCCCTTTGCAGCGGCGCGCCCCAGCCTGACCCGAGTCGACCCCGCTGCCGCCGCGCCCCCCAGGCGCTGCGCCCGGAGAGCCTCATCCTGATGGGCAAGAACACGATGATGAAGCGCTCCATCCGCCTCTACTGCGAGGAGAAGGAGGACGACAGGTGGGCGCCGCTGCTGGATGAGCTGGTCGGCAACGTCGGCATCATCTTCACCAAGGCCGACCTCGCCTCGGTGAGCCCCGGGGCGGCCGGCGCGGCCAGGAGTGGTGGCATGCCGCTGACTCTGCTGGGGGGCCTGCGCTGCCGCGGCTCCTTAGCAGTGCGCAGCACGGCAAGGCGGCAGCTGCGCGCGGCAGCGGGCGCCGCGGCGGGCGCGCCAGGATGACGCGCGCATGTACTGCCCGCTGATGACCTCTTCGGCTGCTCTGCGCTGCCACCCTTCACCAACCCGGTGAGCCCCCCTCTCTCCCTCCCCCAAAAACCCCAGGTCAAGGACGAGATCGCCAAGTACAAGGTCGGCGCGCCCGCGCGCGTGGGCCTCGTCGCCCCCAACGACGTGACCATCCCCGGTGGCGGCACCGGCATGGACCCCTCCCAGACGTCCTTCTTCCAGGCCCTCAACATCGCCACCAAGATTAACAAGGGTACGATCGACATCGTGAACGACGTGCACCTGATCAAGGCCGGCGACAAGGTCGGCGCCTCCGAGGCGGCGCTGCTGGGCAAGCTGGGCATCAAGCCCTTCAAGTACGGCCTGGAGATCCTCAAGGTGTACGAGAACGGCTCGCTCTTCGACGCCGCCGTGCTGTCCATCACCGACGAGGCGCTGCTCGGCAGCGCGGCGGCGGCGCTGGCCAACGTGGCGGCGCTGTCGCTGGCGGCCAACTACCCCACGCTCGCGTCGATCCCGCACAGCGTGGTCAACGGCTACAAGAACGTGCTGGCCATCGCCGTGGAGACCGATTACTCGTTCCCCCTGGCCGACAAGGTGCGCGCGGGGCGCGCGGGGGCGCGTGGTGTTTTTTGGGGGGTGCGCATGCTGCCTCTGAACCGAACAGTGGTTTGGGCAGGCGCGCAGTTGCGCTCAACAGGGGCGCGCCTGCCGCGCGCTCGATTTGCCTCGGAAGCGGGCGACGATCAAAGGTACTTCTCTCGCACATTTTTCTCTGGAGGATAAGCAACCGAGAACATGGTGGCATCTGTACACTCATCCGCGTCTGTTGCCGTCGCCCCTCCACCCTAGGTCAAGGCCTACCTCGCCGACCCCAGCGCCTTCGCGTCCGCCGCGCCCGCCGCGTCGGGCGAGCCCGCCGCCGCGGCGCCCGCCAAGAAGGAGGAGCCGTCCGAGGAGGAGGAGGAGGACATGGGCTTCTCCCTCTTCGACTAGACGCCCCCGCAGCTCGGCATGGCCAGGGCCTGGCGGAGCGCGCGGTCTGCAGGGCTGGCGAGAAGCGGCGCTTCAGCTCTGCGCGGCGTCAGAGGGGAAGGCCTGCGTCCTCCATCATCATGCGTGTTTGCGCCTAAAATGGATGACCTTGCTGTGCAGTGCTGCAGCTTCTGCCGGTGTGCTGGCGGACGGCTGCTGGGCTGTAACGCGTTGTCTGCAATATTGAGACCGCCAGTAACGGCTCTTGCGGGAACCAGGGTGCAGTGGAGATCCCAAGTGACATCAAAGACATTGGGCCTAAATTTGACATCGGCAGTAGCAGCCACTTGGCTCCCAGCTGCTGACTGTCTTGATGTGGCTATCAGCCGCACACTCGGGCCTGGGTGGGCATGTGCAGTGCACCATGGAGATGTGCAGAACCACCGCTGTGCGCAAAACGGCGGCCTGACAGCTGCAGCGCTGGAGTGTCTGGAGCCAACACAGCAGCTCGATCTCATGAGTATTGACAAGACACAAGTATTTGATCGGTGCTTCGCTGCCGAACATCGATCTGTGTCACAAACAATTCGCAACGTACCGTGCGGAGGCAAGGTCTGCTACGTGTATTTTAACTACTCTAGTAATCGCATTATAAGGGCAGCCGCCTCGATCAGCGCGTTTGCATCGCAAGCGCGGCACACCTCGCGCAGACCGACCTGGCGCTGCGGCTATGGGGGCGTCCAGCAGCACGATCAAGGATACGATACACGCGACCTTCAACAGGGTCGATGTTGGCAAGAAAGGCTACTTGGTGCGCAGGCGCAGGTCTTATGATAACGCATCCTCAACCCAGCAGGAGGCTCCACAAGCCCCCTGTTCGGCATGCTGCCGTTGGCTCTTTTGAAACGTTGACAGGTCACACGCGTCTCCCCTTCCGCCATGATCCATATGCACAGACCCTCAAGGAGGTCCTCCGGCTACCGCACATCTGGGGCATCGACCCTGGCCACCTCGGCGTGCTCTTCGCCACCGACAGGCGCGCAGCACCCTTCCAGCTGCCAGCCAGTGACCTGCCCAATGCTGCCTGCAGCCGCATTTTGCATGCTTCCTTCTTAAAACCCTCCTAATTTCTGTCAATCTCTGGACACGCATAATCTCACACCCGTTGCACTTCCAGGGACCACAACGGCCTGATCACATTGGACGAGGCCCTCTCCTTCGCCAAGCACGCCGCGGGGCTCAGCCGCGGCCTCAAGGCGCGAGACACGCTGACCGCGGGCGCCCTCACGCAGGGCCACTGCAGCCTGGCGATGTGGCGCGCGCTGCAGCAGCCGGGCGGGCGGCGCGTGTTTGTGGAGTGGGTGGTGCAGCTGATCACGCACGGCACGGAGGCGGCGCCGGCGGCTGGGTGGGACGTGCCGTGCGTGGGGGCGGCGGCGGTCAAAAACCTGTACCAGCTTTTTGACATGGAGGTGCGCGTGATTTAGGGGGTTTGTGGTCATTGGGATCCAGGCGTGCCTGCCGTGGCTTAGCTGGCTTTGTTAGCAGCATCCATCGCAGCGCCGCCCAGCCCTACGCTGAACGCAGTAGGCGGAGCCAGATGTGCGTGTGCGCGCGCGCGCGCGCGTGTGTGTGTGTGTTCGCGTGTGTGTGTGTTCACACCTCCTGAGTGTTCCCAGCATACTCGCTACCGCGGCCCCCCTTGCCCCACCCCGCTCGGCGCCGCAGCGCCGCCAAGGGCTGCTTCTAGAGGAGTTTTCGGGAATGCTGCTGTCAGCGGCAGCGGAGCAGGGACTGCAGCGCGTGGTTGAGCACGAACCCAGCGAAGCCAGCAGCGGCGGCGCCATAGAGGAGGGCGACAGCGAAAGGGACGATGGCGCCGCGAGCGAAGGAGGCGGCAGCGAGGCCGCCGCGGGGGCTGCGTCGGACACGGGCTGCAGCTCTGACGG
Source organism: Monoraphidium neglectum (assembly GCF_000611645.1). NCBI lineage: Eukaryota > Viridiplantae > Chlorophyta > Chlorophyceae > Sphaeropleales > Selenastraceae > Monoraphidium > Monoraphidium neglectum. Next base: position 13,856 of record NW_014012751.1, read on the forward strand.
GGAGGCGCGGAGCAGTCGCGGGGCCGTGGTCGGCACGGAAGGAGGCTGGGGCCAGCAGCCGCAGGGCAGCGCCCTAGGCTTGTCCGCGGAAGCCGATCGCGTGCCTCCAGCCAGCGACGGCGACCCGCGCGAAGCGCGCACGCCGCTGCCGCCTGTGCCGCTAGACGTGGTGGAAGGGTTTTTGGACGGGGCTTTTGATGGCATGGGGGGCGTGGTGGACTCCATAGTGGACGCGTCCGAGCTGGCAGAGGCACTGGGGGACAGCGGCGGCGCACCTGAGGCGGCGGCAGCCCCGCCGTTTGCGCTGCGTATGCCAGCGCTGGCATGACGCGAGCGCATGCAGCAGGGTGGGGATTTGTCGCGCTCCCTTCCCCCATGCCAGCCATTGAGCAAATGGTGAGGTCTGTCAAGGATGCATGATAGAAGCAGCGTGCGTGTGCGTCTTTTTCTGCTGTCGTAATCGTATGGGGCCTGCACTCGTTCCCTGCAATGTGGTGTGTGCAGGCGCGGTACAAGACATGTAGTGCATACCAGCCAATGAGCACACCACATCCCCCAAGCTTCGTGGTGCTCCATGTCATGTCACGGTCAATCAAGGCCAGAACATCGTTTCAGGCAACTGCCAGGTACATGATGCGGTGTGAACAATCATCGATGACGTCACCCACGCGAATCCTCTCATTCAACGTCGTGTCCATCACCTGCGGTGGAATGTCACTATCATATTGCAATAGGCCCTGCTATCTCAACGTGTTCGTGTCCCTTCTAGTCACCAGGGCCCCCGTGATCTGACTGAGGGGTGCCCGCCGGGAGCCATGAGCAACGGCCTCAGCCTGCGAAAATACTATGCACCCCCAGTCCTAGCACAGGATTGGCACGATGATCAGGACGACAGGAGTTCAACATGGACCGAGGTATCGCCTTGCGGACACAGCCTGGGGCAGCGAAGAACCTAGGGCAGCGAGGGCGCAGGCCCTCCGCCGTCGCATCTCAACATGCATGTGCCAATGGAGACACTGCGACGCATAGAGATACCTCCTGCTGTACTCCTTCGTATCTGCTTTTGTGTACACATCTGCGTTGGCCGTGCCTTTGGCACGTGCATGGGCCCTGGTTCAACCCGTCAGCAGCATGCTCATCCCACGCAATAGTGTGCGCCCCTCCACCTCCTGCCCCCACCACCGTGCAAACCAGCTCTTTTTTGACCTGTTCTTGGTGGCGGCCGTGTCGGCGGTGGTGCACATATTTGTGGACGACCCCACCTGGCGCGGGGCGGGCCGCTTCCTGCTGTACCTGGGGCTCTTCCATTTCTCCTGGACTTCCAGCACGGTGGGGCGGCGGCTGGGAAGGGCATTGGAATCACAAAGCAAATAGGTGCTTGCAGATCGATAGCGGCATTGTGTTGCTGGGGAGAGTGTGGAGAGGAGGCATACGAGAGAGTAGAGCAGGGACGGGATGACTACCCTCTGCAAACGTCCCGACATACATGCCAGTTGAATCCCTCCTCCGCCTCTGCATCGCCCGCAGCACATCATGACCCGTATACACACCAGCGGCCTGGTATTTGACATCGCACGGCTGCTGCGGCACCTTGGGGTTCTGGGCATGACGCTGGGGGCGCAGGATTTCGAGGGCGACCGGCGGCTCTTCGCGGCCTGTTACCTCCTGGTGGGCCGGCGGGCCATCTCATTGTGCTGCATGCCCCCCCTCAATTAATGTGCTGCCGAAGATGAGCAACAACCAACATGCGCGCGTGCGTACATGTGTGTGTGCGTGCTGTTTTTGGCCTTTGCTACCCATGCTGACTCATTTCCGTGGCGCTGGCAACATGTTTGGATGGTTCGTTGCTCGCGCACACCAAAGCCCGTTTGGCGCCGTCCTCCTGAAACACTCAAAAGCAGCATATATGCTGATACACAGCAAGCATGCACACTCATGCCTGACATCCATGCCACGGCCAGCTCGCACACACCTATGTACAAGCCCGCGGGCAGTCACCCGCGCGCACATGCACACACTCTCTTGCAGACAGATGCATGAACTGCGCGTTGCACGCGCACGCGCATGCACGGCCGCACTCACACACACACATGCGTTTTTGCTCGCAAACAGATCCGTGTCGTGTCTGTCAGCCTGTTCATCGTCACCTGGGCCAGCATCCCGAGGGCGCGTGCGTATGCGGTCGTCACGGGCGGCATGCACTTTGCCATGGTGCGCGGGAGGGGTTCGCCGCGCTTGCAGAGATCTGGCAAATCTTTGGGCTGCGACCGACCGCTGCCGCCGCCAATCAGCAGAACATCACGCAGAGACAGGCAAGCCGTCGTGCCACACGATGGCTGGTGCCGAAACCTGAACCAACTGCCCTACCTGCTGACCACTTGCGTGTCACGCTGCGAGCCGGCCCGTGGTGAAATATACAGCTGAGCAGCCACGCCAGCGGGTGAAGCGCTGCAGCAGCAGCTCGGCGTGCGAGGTTTGGGACCCCTACCTCAAACAGCTCGCGCAGTCGGTGTTGGTACAGCTGTCCTTCCGGCACCTCGCCGTCCGACCGAACGTCGCCTGTGCGCAACCTGTGCCGGCGGTGCTCGCAGGGCGCCCTGGCCGTCCTGGACCTGGCGTGCGCCTCCTTCTTTGACGACCCCCTCGCCGCGCACACGGCCATCTTTGGCTGCATCCTGCTGCTGGAGGCCGCCGTGCCGGCGGTGGTGACGGCGGTGCCGGCCGCGCACCTGCCGCTGCACGTGGAGCACGTGGACGAGCGCCTGGGTGCGTGGTGTCAGTGGCTGATGAGGCCTGAGCTGCACCACAGGGCGCCTGAGCACGCGGGCGACTCTCTAAGACGGGCTGCCGCCAGCCGTATTGGGGCGATGCTCGCAGCAGCTGGCCAGTCCAACCGCCACTGCCTGATTCTGCTGTGTCATCCACAAGTCAGTCCAGGGGACGCGTTGCTTGGCGTGCCTCAAGTCTGTCCCTGGGTTGCACGCTGTCAGATGCGCTGCAGCACCGCACCCACCCTCCCATCCTCTCACCCACCCACCCATTTACCCTCCCAACGACCCACCTTCTGAACTCCTCACCTTCCAGGCCTGCTCCAGATCATTTACCTGGGAGAGTCCATCGTGGCCCTGGGCACCACCCCCCTCAGCCAGAAAGGACCCGGGCTGCAGGCGAGCTCAGGGAACGAATGCCGCGCGCCGCATGAGGCCGCAGGCGGCGGCTGCAGGGATTGCTCAAACACAGCCCCGCCGGGTCAGTCCAGCACTGCTTCGCCACAGCGCGCAACTGTGCAGCGCGCTTGTATGTGCAGGTTGCAAGCCCCGCGACCCAGCCACCTGCTTCTCCCCCCAACGCTCGGCCACCCTGCCCACCTGCCCACCTGCCCACCTGGTTCACGTCTGCTGCCCCCCGCCCCACCGACCCCACCCCAGCGCCGCCTGCGCGCACCAAAAACTCTCCTCTGCGCCAGGTGTTGGGTGTCGCCCTGGGCGCATTTGTGGTGTGGGCGCTATTCATGAGCATATACCATTTGGAAGCAGACCAAGAGACACACGCGCTCAGACAGGTGCGCCACGCCGCACCGTTCAGCGCTGCCGCCGTCCGCCGTCGCGCCGCACGCCTGCCGCGCTTGCACGCAGAGCCATGGCCCTGCGGTGGCCTGCGGCGCAGGTGCGCCGCCCGCACGTGATGAGCGTGGGCCCCAGCTGCGTCCCGCCGCGCGGTGCACGATTCTGCCCTCTAGCACAGCGCGCCCAGCCGCCGCCGGCCGCGTGAACAACTTTGCGTGGCGTGCAGGGCAAGTTGCGCGGGCTGGCTTTTCAGTACCTCCATTTCCTGTTGGGCTGCGCCCTCAACGCGGCCGGCGCGGGCGTGCTGATGGCGCTGCAGTCGTACGGCGGCAAAGAGGAGAAGTGCGGCGGCACCCTCGGCAGCAAGGACGGGGTCTATGAGCCGCACGTGAGCGCCGGCTGGGTTGACCCGCAGGGAGAGCGCGGCCGGCCTGTGGCAGGGCCGCGGCAAGGTTGTGGCGGGCGCAGGTGCAGGTGCACGCCAGGCGAGAAGGCAGCGGCTCTTTGACGCGTGCAAGGGGTTTGGTGGGGGGATGGCCGGCGGCGGCGCCGGCGGCGGTGCCTGGAGCTGGCACGCCCCGCGCAGCATGACAACACCTGCGCTTTTTGCGCTGTGCTCATCCCTTGCCGCCAGGTTGCGTGGACCATGTGCATCAGCTATGGCGCAGCGCTGCACCTGATTTGCCTGGTGCGCGGCACCCACTACCTGCCCCTGCACCGGCGGCGGCGGCCGCGGCGCCGCAGCGGCGGCAGCGACAGCGGCAGCAGCAGCGGCCGCGGCAGTGGTCACGGCAGTCCGAGGGGTGGCGGCGGCGGCGGCGGCGGCGGCGGCGGCGGCGCGGCTGCGCTGGACGGGGCTGTGCCGGTCCTCAAAGACCTGTCGAAGGCTGATGCTGGGGCCGCCCACAAGGTGCACAACCGGCTCGTGGCCTGGTGAGAGGGCCTGCTGCCGGGGGCGGAGCCACTGGATTCCCTTGCTTCCGCCCAGTGGGGCCAACGAACATGGTTTGCAACTGAACATTGGGCTCGTCATGCGGCGGTCTTGGGCTGCCCTCGGCCATGATTCTGATTCTTAGGGGGGCTCCGACGTCCTCGCAGGAGCGGCCTTGATCGCAGCCAGATCCACGAGGCTGCGCCTTGAGCCGTGCATGGGCAGGCGGGGCTGGCAGTGGTGCAGCGGCAGTACGCTGTCACGCGCCTTGTTGCTGATGCGACCACGCGTGTCTGTCGCCCCACCCCCCTCCCCCTGTGCAGGCTGATGTTTGCGGCCCTCTGGCCCTGCGTCGCGTATTTTCTGCCGCTGGCCGCCAACCCGCCCTATCACAGTGAGCAGCCCGGCGCGAAGCGCCTGCGGCGCGCACGGCACGGCACGCTGCAAGATGGTGTGGCGCAGCGCGCGCCATCGGCCACTTCTTGCAAAGCCGCGCGCCCCGCGCCGCAGCCAGCGGTGGGCGCCGTGTCGCCTCGTCCCGCCGAAAAGCAAAGAGGTCCTCATACTGTCTGCACCGTGCTGCACAGCGCCTGGTCTGCCGCCTGGTACCCCACTCAATCAGATGTCCGCCATATTTGCCGGTCTGCCTGCGCAGGCGCGCGGCTCACGACAACTGGCCTGCTCGGCTGCCTGGCGGCCCACGCGGCCGTGTTTGTGCTGATCGAGACGGGATTCACTCACTCGGTGGCGGCGGAAGTGGAGGAGGTGGAGGACAGGGAGGGGGATGGCGGCGTGGAGGGCGGAGCGGGGCGCGGCGGGGCCGGGT